>NW_026459433.1:0-14791 GCF_021730395.1 Mercenaria mercenaria | reverse complement strand
TCCCTCCCTTTTTTTTTTTTTTTTTTTTTTTTTTTTTTTTTTTTTTTTTTTTTTTTTTTTTTTTTTTTTTTTTTTTTTTTTTTTTTTTTTTTTTCCCCCCCCCCCCCCCCCCCCCCCCCCCCCCCCCCCCTCCCCCCCCCCCCCCCCCCCCCCCCCTCTCTCTCTCTTCAAAATTTCTCTATCTCTCTCTCCTCTCTTCCTCTTCTTTCTTCCTTTACTCTCCTTCCTCACTCTACTCTCTACCTTCTACTCATCATTTCTCCTCTCTTCTCCAACTCTCTTTCTAAATCTCCTTTCTTCTCTTACTCTTCTTTCCTTACTACTCTCTCTCTTTCTCTCTTCTTACTTCTTCTTCTACTTATTTCTCTCCTCTCACTTTCCTCTTTCCTTCCTCTTCTCTTCACTCTTTTCTAATTCTTCTAACCTCTCTACTCTTCCTCTCTTCTCCTTCTCTCTCTCCCTTTTTCTACCTCCTCTCTCTTTTTACTACTCTACTTAACCTTACTCTACTACTTCTTAAACTCTCTCTTCTCTCCTACTACTCCTTCTTCTCCTCTCTAACTCCTTCTCTCTCTCCTTTCTACTCTAAACCCTTTTCTCCTCTACTTCTTTCTTCTTTCTCACTCCTCTCTTCTCCTTCACTACTCTTTCTTCTACTCTCTTCTCCTTACTCTCTATCAATGCTCCTTCCTCTACCTCTCTTCTCTTCCTCTATATTCTCCTCTCTTAACTCTTCTTCCCTCCCTCTCTCTCTTTTCTATCTCTTCTCTTCTATCCTCTCTCTTACTCTATACTCTATAAACTCTTATATCTCTCTACTTCTCTCTCCTCTCTTCTACTCTTTCTTAATCCTCCTTTCTTTCTCTTTTCTAACTCTCTCCTTTACTTTCTTCTACTCTTCTACTCTTTTCTTTCTCCTTACTCTAAATCTCTTCTTCTCTTTCTTCTTCTTTCTTTTCTCTTCTACCTCTACTCTTCTCCTTTTCTTCTTCTCTACCTCTCTCTACTCTTTCTCTATTCTTCACTTCCCTCTCTCCTTCTACTCATTCTCTACCTTCTCTACTCTCTTTTCCTTCTCTTTCTACTCTCTCTAACTCTTCTTTCCTCTCTACCCCTTCTCTCTACTTCCTTTTCCTCTACCCCTTCTCTTCCTCTCTTTCTCCTTACTCTACTACTTTCTACTCTTTCTTAACTTCTCATTTCTATTCTTCTCTCTTCTCTCTACTTCTCTATCTCTACTTCTTTCTTCTTCTCTATCTTCTTTCTTCTTCTTACTAATTCTCTCTCTTCTTTCTACTTTCTACTCTTCTTTCTCTATCTATTTCTTCTCTTCTCTCCTCTCTATCTCTTCCTCTACTTTACTCTCTTCTCTCTTCTCACTCACTTCTTCTTCTCTTCTACTTCTCTATCTTCTTTACTTCTATCTCTTTATCTTTCTCTTTTTCTCTACTCTTTACTAATTCTTTATCCTTCTACCTTTTCTTTTTTCTATTCTTTCTCTTCTCTTCTTACTCTCTACTCTCTCTATCTTTTTATCTTCTTTCTCTCTATCTTCTCTCTTATTCTCTTTCTCTCTCTTTCTACTTCCTCTATTCTTCTTCTCTTCTCTTTCTATCTCTCCCTACTCTCTCTCTAATCTTCTCTTCTCTTCTTCTTACTCTTTCCTCTTTCTTCTCTCTCTCTCTTTCTCTCTATCTTTCTCTCTTCTCTTCTCTCTTCTCTACTCTTCTTCTATCTTTTCTATCTTACTCTAACTTTCTCTTACTCTCTTCTCTTCTTTCTCTTTCTACTTCTTTCTCTTCTTCTCATTCTACTTTCTTCTACTCTTCTTTTCTATTCTCTCTTTTCTACTCTTCTTTCTATCTCTATTCTTCTCTTTTCTCTCCTTCTACTCTTCTCTCTACTTTTCTATTCTCTTCTTCTTCTTTTCTTTTATCTCTTCTACTTCTCTATTTCTTTTCTCTATTCTCTTTCTTCTACTCTTCTCTTCTAATATATTCTTATCTTCTATCTTCTCTACTTTCTTTCTATCTCTTCTTCTATTTACTCTTCTCTCTCTTCTTCTCTTCTCTTCTAACTCTTCTACTCTTCTACTCTTCTCTATCTCCTTTACTCTCTTCTCTTTTCTCTCTATCTTCTATCTCTTCTTCTATATTCTTCTCTCTCTTCCTCTCACTTCTCTTCTTCTTTCTTCTCTCTTTCTCTACTCATCTTCTTCTCTTCTATCCTCCTCTATTACCTATCTTTCCTCCTATTTCTTCTTAATTCTAATATCTATCTTTCTTTTCTACCTACTTTCCCTCCCTACCTAAAACCTTCATTTATACCTTTCTACTCCTTTCTACCTAACTATCCTCCTATTACCCCTCCTCCTTTCCTACCACCTTTCCTATTATCTCCTATAATTCTTAATCTCTATTTCCCCCCTTTACCCCCTCCCCTCTCTTCTCTTCTCTCCTAACTTTCAACTAAAAATTTATTCTTCTTAAAGTGTACTACCTTTTCTTCTCCTATCATATAATTCTAACTTCTACCCCCTCTCTAATTTTCCTCTCTATCTTTTTCATAAACCCTAATATTACCCTATCCTAAATCCTTTTCTCCTATTTTAACTCCCTTTTACTATATACTTTTACTTTTCCCTAATTTATCTATCTTTACTCCTCTTCTTACTCTTTTTGCTACCCTTACTCTACTCTCTCTATGATACCTCCTATTTTCATCCTACCCTCTATTAATATTTTGCCCTTTACTTCCTTATATCTACCCCTTCCTCTCCTTATAACCTTTTTCTATCTACTCTCCCTTCTTCTTACTTTAATGTTATCTTGCCTCTTCTTTAACCCTTTTCTTAATCCTTTTCCTACTTTTGTTAATTCCTACCTTCCCTCTCCTCTCTTTCTTTTCTTCCCTTATCTTCTCTAATTTCCCCTTCCCTTTTCCTCTTTTTTATTTTAATAATTCTACCTAACCCTCCCCCTTATCTATTCCCCTAAACCTCTAATTATTTCTCCCCACCTATATACTAATTTTTTCTAACCCTTCCTTTTCGTTGAGATACCTTTTACTTTTAATTGTATTCCCTTAACCTAACTCTTAAATAATAATCTCCTTATTAATATTATCCTATTCTAACCTTCCCCCATTCCCTTACTCCTTATTTACCTCCCCTTTCCTCGTTTTCTTCTTATATTTCATGTTCTTCTTTACCTAAATCTTCTCTTAGCCCTCTTCTGCTCCCTTTACTCCCCTTCTATTACCTTCTCTATACCTCTCCCCTAAATTCTCCTTCCTTTCTCTTATTCCTTATACCTTCTTTATTATCCTTCTATTCTCTTTTAAACCTCCTCTATATATATATCTATCGTCACTTCTTTCTTATTCCTAATTTAAAATCCTCCCTTTTAACTTTAATAAAATTCTCTTTAAATCTCCCTTTAAATTTTTTTTCCCCACCCTGCCTATACCCCCCTTCCTTTTCCTCCTCCTTTTCCTTATTCTCTTAAATTTAAATATCTCCCTTCTTTCTCTCTTTTCTAAAACCTCCCTAGACTCTTTTTCTCTTTCCTTCTACTTTTACTGCTTCTCTATCCTTCATATTTTTCTCTATTCCCTTATACCTCACCTTAATCTCTACTTTCCTTAATCTTTTCCTAACCTATAGTAAAAAACTTCTACTCTTTCTCTTTCTACCTAGATTAACTTACCTATCTCCTCTAAAAACTTACCTTCTTAAGTCATCTTACTAATCTACTACTCTATCCTCCTCTCCCCTTTAACTTTCCTTCACTAACTTCCTTCTTGTCCCCTTCTACCTAAAAGATACTTATGTTATCATCCTTCCTACTTCATATTTACTATACTTTCTCACCTAATTGCTAAACTCTATTACCTAATTTCCTCCCCTTACCCTTCTCCTATATCTAACTCTCTCTCTTCTATCTTCTATCCTCCTTCTCTCATCTCCTTACTTCTCTCCTCTTCTTCTACTCTTCTTCTAATCTCTTCTATCTTCTATCTAAAATCCTTCATTCTAACTCTATATACTTCTACTCTTCTACTTCTTCTCTACTCTACTCTCTCTCTCAACTCTCTACTCTACTAATAAACTAATCTCTCTACTACTATCTTCTACTCTATCTTCTTCTTCTTCTCTAATCACTTCTACTATCTCATATCTTCTAGATCTCTATTCTCTAATCTATCTATCTAACTACTTCTATCTACTCTATACTACTATTCCTCTCTTATCTCTTACCTCTCTCATAATCAACTAAATCTCTACTACTATCTCTCTCTCTAACTTTCACGAGAGACAAATCTACTTCTACTCTACTATCTAACTATCTAATCTCCTCTCTAGATCTTCTTCTTCTACTATCGTAACTCCTCTCTTCTATACTCGACTCTTCTAACATTTCTATTTCTTCTAAAATCTATCTTCTCTAATCTCTCTCTCTCTATCCTAGACGTTATCTCTCAAAACTATTCTCTCTACTACTTCATCTCTTCTATCTTACTAAACTTCTTATCTCTTCTTCTACATCTACTCAACTATCTAAATCTACTCCTCTATCTCTACTCTCTCCTCTTCTATCTTCTCTATCTTCTATTCTACTCTCTATCTCTAACTTTCTAATCTATTCTCTACAGCTTCCTATCTATCTTCTCTACTTATCTATCTAAACAATATCTTCTCTAAAATCTACTTCTTCTACTTACTACTTCTCTCTAAATCTAAATCTCTACTAATCTCCTACTTCTATCTCTCCTTTTCTAACTCTTACTACTAAATTCTAACTACTCTAAAACTACGATCTCTCTAAACGAACTCTATATCTCTACTCTCTCTTCTATCTCAAATCTTATCTAATCTCTTCTAACTTCTCTTCTCTCTATCTATATCTCTAAACTCTACTAATCTCTACTATCTACTAACTCTACTCTACTAATCTCTCTCCTACTTCTTTCAATCTACACTAGCTCTCTTCTTCTTCTCTCTCTCTTCTCTCTTCTTACTAACTAATACTCTAATCTACTAATCTCTCTCTCTCTCTACTCTCACTTCTCCTCTATCTTCCTCTCTCTAAAATCTCTAAACTTCTCTCTTAAAGTCTAAACTCTAATCTAATCTTCTCTACTCTCGCTCTCCTATCTCTTACTTGATCTTCTATCTTCTATATAATCACTATCTCTTCTCTCTCACATACTCTATCCTATCTTTAACTATTCTTCTTCTACCCTTCTATCTACTATCTGATCTCTACTTCTTCAATTCACTCTCGCTTTCCTCTTCCTATCCTCTCTCTCTCTATCTCTTCTTCTCTAATACTCTATCTTCTAAACTCTGGTACCTCTCTAATCTCTCTAGATCACCTCTTACTATCTAACTCTCTATTCTATCTCTACTAACTCTTCTCTTCTCTATAATCTTCTAAATTCTCTACTACTCTCTTCTTAACTTCTCTTTCTATCATTCTACACTACTCTCTCTATCTCCAATCTACTGCTCTATCTTCTACTCTAATCTATCTAACTAACTACTTCTATCTATCCTTCTGCTATCTATCTCTCCTAGGGGCTCTGCTATCTAACTGGGCTCGTCCATCTGTCTGGGATCTTCTGGCTAGCACTAGGCTGGTGCGTACTAGGGGGATCTGGGGGAGGCGAGGGCTATCGAGGCGAGCTATCGTCTGTCTGGGTGCTGGTTCTGAGATTGGTCTACTATGCGAGCTGACTGTTACTTCTATTGCTGGGGTCAGGCTATCCTAATCTAGGTACTATGGGGGGTTCTGGTGGGGGCCTTGTAGGTATTCGGAGGGGCTGGGGCTGACTCTGGGGGATTCCTAAATAGTGCTGTGGGGACGAGTGAACCAACACACTGATGGGATTGGAGGAGCTAGTTGTGTGCTCTATAATCTCGTGGGGAATAAGTGACTACCCTGCATCTTCCTATCACAACATATATCTGCTACTGTGTCTACTTCTCTCTATCTCTGCTCCTCTTCTCTCCTCTTACTTAACTTCTCTATCTCTTCTTACTCCTCTTCTCTCTCTTCTAACTATCTATCTTCTTTATCTCTAATCTCTCTCTTTATCTACCTATCTCTTCTTCAAATCTCTTATCTAAAATCTCTTATTCTCTACTACTCTCTCTTTCTATACTCTTTACTAACTTCTCCTATCACTATCCACTTCTCTTCTATTTATCTCTTTCTCTTCTTCAGATCTCTATCTATCTACTTTCTATCTTCTCTATCAATTCTCTACTCTATCTCTGCTATCTCATTATCTTTCAATCTCTCTCTCTCTCTCTCTACTTCTCTATCTACCTCTTCTCACACAAACTCTCTTACTCTAAACAACTTTACCTACTCTCCTTAATCTACTTCTCTTAATACTCTACTCTCTACTCTATCTATCTCTCAATCTACTTCTCTACTTCTCTTCTAGCTACTCACTCTCTCGCAATTCTTCTTCTACTGCTCACTCTTCTTCTACCCTTCTCCTCAAATCACTACTCTCTACTCTATCATATCTATCTCTCTCTCTCTCTATCTGCTTACTGACTACTTCTATCTATCTCTTCTCTCTCTAATCTATATCTCCTCTCTATCTCTATTATCTCTTCAACTCTCTTGATCTCTTTTATCTTCTCTATCTCTCTCTACTAACACTCTCTATCTATCTCTATCTACTACTCTATCCTCTATCTCTCTGCTCTACTTTCTACTAACTACTGAAATCTTTCTCTCTTACTTCTTAACTAAAATCTTCTCTCTCACTATCTTCTCTTCTCTCTATCTAATCTTCTACTACTCTAATCACTACTCTTATCTTCTTCTCTAATCACTGCTATCTACTTTCCCTATCTTCTCTTCTCTTTATCTACTTGGGCGTTCTTTCTGCTCTCAACTTAATCTCTACTCTCTCACTATCTACTTCTTCTCTTTCTATCTCATCTTCAAACTCTATCCTTCTATCTCTTCTAAATCTTCTCATCTCTCTTCAACTCACTCTTTCACTCTATCTACTCCTCAATCTCAAACCACTAACTCTACAATCTTCTCTATCTATCTATCTCACTTATCTCTCTCTCTTCTCTCTTACTCTCCTATCTTCCTATCCTCTATCTTTCGTCACACTGGCACTCTAACTCTTCTCTCACTTCTAATCTTCTCTACTCTCTACTCTACTTCTGAATCTTCTAACTTCTTCTCTCTAAATCTCTATCGATCTTCTCTCATCTCTACTACTTCTGTACTCTCTCTACTCTCTCTCTCTCTAATAGGTCTTTAACTACTAAATCACACTTCTCTCTAATCTCTATCACTACATATCACGATCACTACTATCTCTCTATCTCTCTCTATCTCTAAATCTCCTACTACTCTTTCTCTCTCTTAACTCTCTCTTCTCTTCTCTAACTCATCTCTTATCTCTCTCTTCTCTTAATCTCTTCTATCAATCTCTACCTCTCAAATCAACTATCTCTCTCTTCAACAAGTCTCTATATCTCTACTCTCTTTTATCTCTAACTCTCTCTACTCTAATCTTCTCTCTCTAATGATCTATCCATTCTACTCTCTCTCTCTCTACTCTAATCTCTTTCTATCTCTCTCTCTCTATCTTCTCTCTCTCTCTTATCACTACATCTCTACCTTTTAAATATCCCCAGGCCCCCCCTTCTCTCTCTACTTCTTCTCTTTCTCTCTCTCTCTCTTCTATCTTCACTCTGTCTCTCTCTAATCTAACTACTTCTATCATCTCTATCTACTCTCTCTCCTATCTCTCTTCATCTCTTTCTCTCACTTTATCTCTCTATCTCTACTTCTCATCTGCTATCTCTCTCTCTTTAATCAACTATCCTTCTCTCTACTATCTATCTATACTCTACTACTCTCTAACTAACTCTTCTCTTCTCTCTCACTATCTCTCATGTATCTCTCTATACCTCTATCTCTCTATCTCTCTCTTTCTCTCTACTCTACTATCAAATCTCTTCTAACTATCTCTACACTCACTCTCTACTCTTACTTCCTTCTGCTCTACTCTCTCTCACTCTATCTCTTCTCTATCTCTTCTCTCCTCTCTCTATCTCTTCTCTCTCTCTCTCTTCTGATTCTCTCTTTCTCTACTGATCACCTTATCTAACTTCTTCTATCTCTCTCTCTCTCTCTCTTCTCTCTCTCTCTATCTCACTCTCTCTATCTCTTCTACACTCTACTCTATCTATCTCTCTCTCTCTCCTCTTCTTCTCTACTCTCCTCCTCTAAATCTACTAACTACTACTATCATACTCTATCATACTCTAATCTTAACTATCTATCTCTTCTATCTAACTATCTCACTTCACTATCTATCTTAAACTACCTCCTCTCACTACTATCTCCTACTCTCTAATCTTCTTATCTCTATTTTCTCTCTCTCTCTACTAAACTTGGCTCTATCTCTCAGCTCTAACTCTTAACTCTCCATCTCTATCTAACTCTACTCTCTCTATCTCTTATCTTCTCTCTCTATCTCTCTTCTCTCTAACTCTCTACTACTATCTTCTTTCTACTCTCTCTATCTTACTTCTTACTCTCTTACTCTCTATCTTCTTCACTCTCTCTCTTCTCTATCTCTCTCTCTCTCTCTCTCTAAACTCTTTCTATCTTCTCTAATCTCTCTCTATCTTTCTCTTCTTCTACTTCTCTATCTCATTTATCTACTATCTCTCTTTCTCTCTCTCTCTCTACTTCTCTCTCTACTCTTCTTCTCTTAAATCTCTTCTACTCTATCTCTTCTCTCTCTTATCTCTATCTCTATCTCCTTCTCTCTTCTATCTACAAACTGATCTCTCTCTCTCTCATCTATCTTCTCGACTAACTCTTCTCTTCTCTGCTTCTCTCTATTAACTACTCTATCTTTCTCTATTCTATCTCTCTATTCTCTTCTTCTCTCTCTAACTCTTACTTCTCTCTCTCTCTATTATGCTCTTCTCTTCTCTCTCTCTATCTCTCTGCCTTCTCTACTACCTCTCTACTTCTCTATCTCCTCTATCTATTCTATCTCTTCATTACTAACAAATCTTCTACTTAATCTACTATCTACTCTCCTTCCTATCTACTACTCTAAATCTATCTCTCTCTACACTTCTCTACTAACTATCTAACTTATCTCTATCTTCTCCCAACTATCTAAACTCTCCTTATCTCATTCTGCTATCTCTATCTCTAAATCTCTCTTTACACTCTCTATCTCTCTCTATCTTCTCTCTGGAGGCTATCTATCTCTCTATCTACTGTTATCTCTAATTCCTATCTCTTCTCTCTCTATCTCTCTCTCTAAATCTCTCTCTCTGTCTTCTGTCACTCTACTACTATCTACACTAACTGTCACTACTCTCTAATCTAATAACACTACTTACTCTCACAACTCTACTCTTCTCTTACTATCTCCTACTTTCTATACTCTACTCTCTATCTAAATCTCTCTACTCAATCTAAAATCTATCTTCTAATCTCCTACTCTCTACTATTCTCTTCAACGTCTCTCTATCTCTCTTACTCATCTGCTACTAATCTAATCTCTACTTCTACTAATCTCTCTAATCTCTCTATCTCTCTCTTCTTCTATATCTTTATCCGCTAACTCTCCTCTCTCTTCTATCTTCTCTCTACTACTCTTCTGCTCTTTCTCTCTAATCTACTATCTACTTAATCTCTACTCTTCACTATCTCTCTACTCTAATCTCTCTCTCTCTCTCTAATACCTCTTACTCACTAATCTACTCTACTGCTGCTCTCTCTTCTTATCCCTAAAAAATATCTCTCTATAATCTCTACTCACTCTCTTCTCTTTCTCTCTCTCTATTCTTCTCTCTACTCTCACTACTCTACACTTTCTAATCTCCTACTTCTCTTTCACACTATCTCTCTCTATCTATTATCTCTCTCTCTATCTCTACTCTACTTTCTCTCTTATTCTATGTGACTTCTACTTCTGCTAAACTCTCTCTCAATCTCTCTCTATCTCTCTACCTACTAACACTTTCAATCCAATCCCCTCTATCTCAATCTACCTACTCTTCTCTACTCTACTCTATCTATCTCTACTCTTTCTATCTATCTCGACTCTTCTTAATCACTTCTCTTTATCTCTTCTTCTCTACTATCCACTACTAATCTAACTCACTTCTCTTTACTCTCTCTCTAAATCTATCTCTCTCTAATCTCTCTCTCTCTCTAAACTTTATACTCTAAACTCTACTTAATTACTATCTAACTACGTCTCTAATCTTATATCTCTCACTATCTCCTATCTCTCTCTATTCTATCTCTCTAACTTAATCTTATCTTCTCTATCTATCTTATCTCTTCTCTAAATCTTCTACTAATCTCTACTCTCTTATCTACTTCTTTCTTTATCTCTTCTCTTCTAATCAAACTTCTGCTTCTCTCTACTCTCTCTATCTCTCTATCTATCTCTACCTCTCCTCTTCTCTCTCTCTCTAATCTCTCTCTCTCTCTAAGCTCTCTCTCTAATCTCTACTATCTTAATCTAACTATACTATCTCTACTACTCTATGCTCTAACTTCTCTCTATCTCTCTAACTCTCTCTCTTTCCTATCTCTTTCTCTCTCTCCTATCTTCTCTATCAATCTCTATCTTCTACTTCTCACACTACTCATCATCTCTTACTCTCTCTCTATTCTATAACTCTCTCTTCTCTTCTTTCTCTCTCTATCTATCTACTATCATCTCTCTCTCTTTCTATCTATCATAATCTTTCTATCTCCTCTAATCTTGTCTCTATCTTCAACTAATCTACTCTACTCTCCTCTCTCCTACTCTCTCTATCTCTTCTACTCTTCTACTATATCTAATCTATCTCTATCTCTCTCTCTTCTTTTACTCTCTTCTCTCTACTCTCTCTATCTATCTACTCTATTCTTACACTCTAACTACTCTTCGTCTCTATTAGCACTCTCTACTACTTCTCTTCTCTCTTAACTTCTACTCCTCTTTTATCTCTCCACCCTCTCCTCTATCTCTATCTATCTCTTCTACTCTATCTCTCTTTCTCCTACCTCTCTCTCTATCTTCTACTCTCTTCTTATCTACTACTCTACTTCTCCTCTTCTCTCTCTAATCTCTCTCTTCTATCTCTCTCTCTTATCTACTCTCTCTCTCTCTCTATCTCTATCTCCTTATCTGCTCTAATCTACTTCTAAACTCTCTTCTCTATCTCTTTTTATCTCTAACTATCTACTTATCTCTATCTTCTTCTTCTCTCTCTATCTATCTCAACTATCTCTTCTGTCTCTTCTTCTCTTATCTCTTTTGATCTAATCTTCTCATACCTCTAATCTCTCTCTATCTAAATCTATCTTCTTCTTTCTCTAATCTATCTTATCTCTCTCTTATCTACTACTACATCGACTAAATCTAACTCCTTTCACTAATCTATCTTACTCTCTCTTCTCTCATCTCTCTACTCTTATCCTACTCTCTCTAGCTCTCTCTCTATCTTCTTCTCTACTTCTCTCTCTTCTATCTCTTCTACTTCTCTAATCTTCTCTCTATCTACTCTCACTTACTCTCTTCAACCTCTTCTTAATCTCTCTCTCTCTACCCTTCTATCTATATCTTCTACTATCTACTTACTTCTCACTCAATCTTCTCTCTCTCTCTCTATCTCTCTCTC
Source organism: Mercenaria mercenaria (assembly GCF_021730395.1). Taxonomy (NCBI): domain Eukaryota; kingdom Metazoa; phylum Mollusca; class Bivalvia; order Venerida; family Veneridae; genus Mercenaria; species Mercenaria mercenaria. Next base: position 3,099 of record NW_026459433.1, on the reverse strand, counting down.
TCTCTATGGCTCTCTTAAATACTCTTCTCCTTCTCTCTCTCTTCTTCTCCTCTATCTTCTCTCTCTCTCGTCACTCTTCTAACTCTCTAACTTAACTCTTAACTGCTTCTTCTACTCTACTCTCTCTCTAATTCTCTCATCTCTAATCAACATTATCTGCTCTCCTCTCTATCTCTCCTCTCTCTACTCTCATCTCCTAACTCTATCTTCTCTCTAATCTTCTATCTCTCTCTTCTCTCTTCTACTCTATCTTCTCTTCTCTTCTTACTCTCTCTATCTGTGAGGTACTACTATCTCTTAAATTTCTCTTCTCTCTAACTCTCTTCTCTACTGTTTACTCTATCACTCTTTCTCTCTACTTCTTCTCTAATCTTCTTTGACTCTCTCTTAACTCAAAGAAATCTGATTCTCTCCTCTCGTCTCTAATCTACTCTCCTCTTCTTTCCTCTACACTATCTCTACTTCTTTCTTCCTTCTATCTTCTCTATCTATTATCTCTCTTCTGCTAACTCCTCTGTCTATCTTCAGCTCTCTCTATCTACTCTCTCTCTATCTCTTTCTTATCTTCCTCTCTCTTCTCTCTAATCTTATCTTACTCTTCTATCTCTACTATTTATCTCCTTCTATCTTCTTACCTCTCTCTCTCTCATCCTCTTACTCTAATCTACTCTCACTCTCTTATCTCTACACTCTATCTCATACTTATCTCTCTCTCTAACATCATCTTCTATATCTATCTACTCTTTACTCTTCTCTCTCTAATCTCCTCTCTCTCTTTCTTTCTCTCTCTCTCTCTCTAGATTCTCAAACTGCTCTCTTACTATCTCTATCCTTCTTCTCTCTATCTCTCTCTCTCTCTATCTGATCTCTACAACTCTCTCTCTATCTCACTACCCTCTTTTCCTAATCCTACTTCAACTCTCTCTCTATCACAATCTCTATCTTCTCGCTATCTCTCTCTAAATATCTCTTAATCTCTTCTGAATCTCTCTCTATCTACTACTCTCTCTCTCTCCTACTCTAATCTTATATCTCTCTTCTATCTTCACTATCGCTACTATCTCTCCTTCTATCTCTATTCTATCTATCTCTTATCTTCTCACTTCTTCTAAATACTTCTCCTTTCTACCTTTCTAACTCTCTCTCTCTTTAATCTCTCTCTACTCACTCTAACTCTCTCTAACTATCTAATAATCTACTCTTATCTCTAATCTCTCTCTCTCTATCTCACTCTCTATCCTTCTTCTACTCTTCTAACTCTCTCTCTCTTCTTAATCTCTAACAACTGTCCTCTTCTCTAACTCTCTCAATCTCTCTATCTACTGGATCTCTATCTAACTGCACTCTCTCTCTAACTCTATCTCTTTCTGACTCTACTCATCTTCTATCTCTTCTCTATCTCTACTTCTCTCACTATCTCTACTATCTCTTATCTCTATCTATCTCTTAATCTTCCTCTCTAACTACCCTATCTCCTCTAATCTACTTTATCTTCATCTCTCTCTCTACTCTACTTACTCTTACTCTCTCTCTTCTACTCTATCTTATCTTTTTTTCCCTTTTTCTCTCTCTCTCTCTATCTATCTACTCTACTCTCTCATCTAAATCTTCTCTAAGCGCTCTAACTTCTTCTAACTTCTGCACTCTTCTTCTCTTCTCTCTCTTACTCTCTCTCAATCTTCTATCTACTATCTAACCTATCTGCTCCTCTCCTTCTATCTACTCTTCTTCTCTCACTTTACTTTCAATCTCTCTAATCTTTCTCTCTTCTCTAAATCTTCTATCTCTTCGTCTCTATCTATCTCTACTCTCTTCGTCTATCTATCACATTATCTACTCATCATTAACTAACTCTCTATCTCTCTACTATCACCCCTTTTTTTCCCCCCCCCTCTACTCTTCTCTCTTACTCTTCTCTCCTTCTATCTATCTATCCTCTCTCTCTCTTCTCTCTACTCCTACTTCTCTACTATCTCTCATATCTTCTTTACTCTACTTCTACTATCTTCTCTCTCTAATAGAATTATCAATCTCTATCTCTATCTACTCTCTCCTATTATCTCACTACTTTCTTTATTCTACTCTTCTCTCTCTCTACCTCTCTCCTCTCTTTCTAGTCTCTATCTCTCCCTCTATCTTATTCTCTCTTTCTACTCTCATCTCTCTATCTCTAAGCTACTCTCTTCTATCTCTCTCTCTAGCTCTCTCTCTATACTCTTCTCTCTTACTCTGCTCTCTTATCTCTAAACTACTACTCTCTCTCTTCTCTACTCTCTTTCTCTACTAATCTAATCTTAAAACTCTCTATCTTGCTTTCTCTCTCTAGTACTCTATCTCTATCTCTTAGACTCTATCTTATACTCTCTCCTTCTAATCTCAATCTAATTATCTATCTTCTACTACTATCTTCTAATCTCTTCTCTAACTCATACTCTCTCATCCTTCTAATCTTCTCTCTCTCTCTTCTCTCTATCTCTTGCTATCTACTTCTAACTACCTTCTCAACTACAACTACTACTACTGTTTCTCTACTAAACTATCTCTCTTCACTCACTCTTCAACTCTTCTATCTCACCTGACATTTTCCCCTTTTAAATATCTCATCTATCTCTCTACTATCTACTACTCTCTAATCTCTACTCTAACTCTCTATTCTCTTCGTAACTTCTATCTATCTAAAACTATCTTCTCTTCTCTCCTATCTTGCTCTATCAATCTCTATAATCTTCTACTCTCTTATCTTCTCTCTCATTCTCCTACTAATCTCATAATCTTCTGCTATCTACTATCACTATCTTCTCTTCTTCTCTCTCACTCTTCTCTCTACTAACTATCCTCTTAACTGGCTCGATCGAGCTGGGGCTGGCTCTCTCTCTATCTCTGGGAGGGAGGCTTTCTTCTCTCTCTATCTGTAACTTTATCTACTCTTCTCTGCTCTCTCTTTCTGACTCTACTCTCTCTCTAAGACTCTATCTCTCTCTAACAATCTCTCTCTTGCTCTCTATCTTTCTCTCTCTCTTTCTTCATACTATCTTCTATCTGCTCTCTCTATCTCTCTATCTCTATCACATACTTCTATCTCTACTCTATCTAGGGGGG
>NW_026459432.1:0-2822 GCF_021730395.1 Mercenaria mercenaria | reverse complement strand
GGAAAAATAAAGATTGAAGTAAAGAAGATAGAGAATAGTTTTTAGGGGGAAGAAAGATAGAGAAGTTTTAAAGAAGAGAAGTAAGATATTTTAGGAGGTTTTTTAGAGAAAAATTTAGAGTTTTAGTAGAAGTAGAAGAAAAAGATTTTTTAAAAGGGGGGGTAGATAGAAAGTTTTTAGCAGGGGATTAGTTAAAGAAAAAGGGAAAAAGAAGAGAAGAAAGAGTTTTTAAAGATAAGAGAGAGAGTTAAAGGAAAGATTTTAGAAAAGAAGAGGAAGAGATTAAAGAAAGAGATAGAAGAGTTTAGAAGATAAGTTTAAAGAGAAGGAAGAAAAGGAGAGATAGATTTTTAAAGATAAAGTAGAAATTAAAAGAAGTTTAAAGAAGAATTTAGAGTAGAAGAAGAAGTTTGTTAGAATGAGTTTAGAAGAAAGAAAAGAAAATTAAGAGGATAGAAAAGAGTGGTAAGAATTAAAAGAAGAAAAGTAAGGGGGGAGAAGGGGAATTTTTTGAAAAGTTTGAAGAAGAGAAAAGTTTTTTTTAAAAAGTTAAGAAGAAGAGAGAAGAGAAGAAATTAGTTTAGAAAAGTTTTTTAAAGGTAGAAGAGAAAGAGAGAATTTTAGAGAAGAAGAAGAAGAGATAAGAAGGGAAAGAAAAAAGTTTTTTAGAAGGGGATAGAGAAGAAGAAGAGAGAAAAAAAAGTTAGAAAGAAGAAAAGAGAGAGAAGAAGAAGTTAAAAGAAAAAGAAAGGAAAAGAGAAAAGAGAAGAAAAAGTAGTAGAGAAGTTTTAAAAAATTAGAGAAAAGGGAAATAGAGGAAGAGAGAAGATAGATTAGAGAGTATAGAGAGAAAGATTGAGAAGAGATTGTTAGAGTAGATAGTGAGAGTTGAGAGTTAGAAGAGAGAGCAAGATATAGAGACCAAAGAGAGAGAGAGTAAAAGATAGAAGAATAAGTAGTGAGAGAGAGAGAGTTAGAAGATAGAGTTAGATAGATAGATTAGAGTTAGACTTCAGAGAGATTAAGTAGAAGAGATAGACTAAGAGATAGTAGAAGAAGAGTTAGTTCAGAGAGAGCTAGAAAGAGAGATTAGAGTGATAGAGAGAGAGAGAACAGATAGTAGAGAAGATTAGTTTAGATTAGAGAGATAGAGATAGATAGAAGAAGATTAGTAGAGATAGTAGAAAGAGAGATAGAGCAGAGAGATTAAGAGATAGAAGAAGATAAAGAGACGTGTAGAGTTGATTGATAGAAGAGGGAAGAGTAGATAAAGTTTAAGATAGATGATGAGATTTAGTAGAGTGATAGAGAAGAAGATAGTAGAGAATGCATGTGATTTAGAGAAGAATTAGTATAGGATAGATGAGATAATAGACAAAAATGATAGAGTAAGAAGAAGAAGAGTAGAGAATGAGAAGAGAGAGAGTAGCGAAGACTGAAAGTAGATAGATAGAGAAGTAGAGTATTAGAGAAGTAGTAGAGAGGTAGTAAGATCAGATAGAGATAGTAGTAGATAGAGTTAGGAGGAAAGAGAGATAGAGAAGAGAAGATAGAGAGATAGATAATCAGATAAGATTAGTTTTAGAGATAGATAAGAGAAGAGATAGAGAAGTGAAGAGAGAGAGAGAGAGAAGTAGAGAGAGTAGTAGTCAGATAGTGAGAGAAATGAGTAGTAGATCAAGAAGATAAGAGAGAAGATAGAGAGAGTGGTTGAGAGTGCAGAGTTTGAGTGAGATAGAGAGAGAGTGTAGAGAAAGTATGAGATTTAGAGAGATGATAGAGAGAAGCGAGTTAGAAGAAGATAGAGTATAGTAGAGAGTAGTAGAGATAGAGATAGTTTGTTAAGTTAGTTGTTTAAGAAGAGAGAGAGAGTTAGAAGAGAGAGATTAGTTTAGATAGAGAAGTAGATATTTCGAGAGAGAAGATAGAGAAGAGATAAGAGAGGATGAGAAGAAGAAGATAGATAGTGATAGAGCAGAAGATAAGATTTAGTAGTAGAGAGAGAGAGAGAGAGAGTTATGAGAGAAGAAGTAGAGTGAAGGAATAGTGTGAAAGAAGATTAGATTAAGAGTAAGAGTAGAGTAATAGATAATTGTAGGTAGTAGAAGAGAGAGAGAGAGTAGAGAGAAGTTAGTGAGATAGATTTAGAAGATAGTTAGAGAGAGAAGAGAGTAGAGAGAGAAGATAGAGAGAAAGTAGATAGTGAGAGTAAGAGAGAGATTAGAGAGAGAGAGAGCTAGCATTAGATGAAGAGAGATAGATAGAGAGAGATAAGACGAGAGAGATAGAGAGTGTGAGAGAAGATTAGTAAAAGGAGAGACGAGAAGAGAGAGAGAGAGAGATAGAGTAGAGTAGAGATAGAGAAGTAGAGAGGTCGCCAGCATCCCAATTAGAGACAGATTGATTGTGATAGAGATAGAAGAGATAGAGAGAGTAGATAGATAGTAAGATAGATAAGAGATAGTAGAGAGATAGAGATAGAAGATAGAGAGAGAGATAGAGAAAGAGATAGTGAGAAGAGTAGTGAGTGTGAAAGATAGAGATAAGAGAGAGATAGAGATGAGTTGAGAGAGAGAGAAGAGACAAGATTAGAGAGAGAAGAGTGATATAAGATTGTCAGATTAGAGAGAAGAGATAGTAGAGTAGTAGTAGAGAGAGTAGTGCAGAGATTGTAGAAGAAGTAAGAGTAGAAGTAGAAGAGCAGAGTAGAATAGAGAGAGAGAGAGTAGAGAGAGAGAGTAAGAGAAGAAGATTGATTAGAGAGAGAGAGAGATAAGAAGAGAGAGAGTTAGTAGATAGAAGGTATAGTTAGAGAGAAGATC
>NW_026459431.1:0-17693 GCF_021730395.1 Mercenaria mercenaria | reverse complement strand
ATGTTGCAAATGCATCAAAACGAAGACATCTAACAGCTTTTTCAAAATGGTGAGTTTTTAAAGGCGCTGAACTGTCCAGAAGTGTGGCCCCTTCATGCAGTCCTTTTCCGGAATTCAATGCATACATGAATAAATTGACAATGGTTTTGTAGAATAATATAAATGTTTTATACGCTGTTAAAATTTCATGTAAAACAATGCTTTCTTTCTATGATTTGATGACGTTCGAACTTTTTTCTCTGAAACCTATACCTTAAGTGTAGGCGTTATGTGTATACAACATTATTATTGAACAAGAGGACCATGATGGTCCTGAATCGCTCACCTATCCCCACATGACCCAGTGTTGAACAGAGTATGACGTCGTTATTTCTATTATTTGACAAAGTGACCTAGTTTTTGAGCATATGTGACCTAGATATCATCAAGATAAAAAATTCTGACCAACTTTTATGAAGATCCATTGAAAAATATGACCTCTAGAGAGGACACAAGGTTTTTCTATTATTTGACCTAATGACCTAGTTTTTGAAGGCACGTGACCCACTTTTAAATTTGACCTAGATATCATCAAGGTGAACATTCTCACCAATTTTCATGAAGATCTCGTGAAAATTATGGCCTCTAGAGAGGTCACAAGGTTTTTCTATTTTTCGATCTACTGACCTAGTTTTTGACGGCACATGACCCAGTTACGAACTTGACCTAGATATCATCAAGCTGAACCTTCTCAATAATTTTCATGAAGATCCATTGAGAAAGATGGCCTCTAGAGACATCAAAAGGTTTTTCTATTTTTAGACCTACTGACCTAGTTTTTGACCCCACGTGACCCAGTTTCGAACTTGACCTAGATATCATCAAGGTGAACATTCTGACCAATTTTCATGAAGATCTCTTGAAAAATATGGCCTCTAAAGAGGTCACAAGGTTTTTCTATTTTTAGATCTACTGACCTAGTTATTGACCCCACGTGACCCAGTTTCGAACCTGACCTAGATATCATCAAGATGAACATTCTGACCAATTTTCATAAAGATCCCGTGAAAAATATGGCCTCTAGAGAGGTCACAAATTTTTTTCTATTTTCAGACCTACTGACCTAGTTTTTGAGCGCACATGACCCAACTTCAAACTTGGTCTAGATATCATCAAGGTGAACATTCTGACCAATTTTTATGAAGATCCATTGAGAAATATGGCCTCTAGAGAGGTCACAATGTTTTTCTATTTTTAGACCTACTGACCTAGTTTTTGACCCCACGTGACCCAGTTTCGAACCTGACCTAGATATCATCAAGATGAACATTCTCACTAATATTCATGAAGATCTCTTGAAAAATATGGCCTCTAGAGAGGTCACAAGGTTTTTCTATTTTTAGACCTACTGACCTAGTTTTTGACCCCACATGACCCAGTTTCGAACTTGACCTAGATATCATCAAGATGAACATTCTGACCAATTTTCATGAAGATCCATTGAGAAATATGGCCTCTAGAGAGGTCAGAAGGTTTTTCTATTTTTAGACCTACTGACCTAGTTTTTGAAGCCACGTGACCCAGTTTCAAACTTGACCTAGATATCATCAAGATGAACATTCTGACCAATATTCATGAAGATCTCTTGAAAAGTATGGCCTCTATAGAGGTCACAAGGTTTTTCTATTTTTAGATCTACTGACCTAGTTTTTGACCCCACGTGACCCAGTTTCAAACTTGACCTAGATATCATCAAGATGAACATTCTGACCAATTTTCATGAAGATCCATTGTGAAATATGGCCTCTAGAGAGGTCACAAGGTTTTTCTATTTTTAGATCTACTGACCTAGTTTTTGACCCCACGTGACCCAGTTTCGAACTTGACCTAGATATTATCAAGATGAACATTCTGACCAATTTTCATGAAGATCTCATGAAAAATATGGCCTCTAGAGAGGTCACAAGGTTTTTCTATTTTTAGATCTACTGACCTAGTTTTTGACGGCACATGACCCAGTTTCGAACTTGACCTAGATATCATCAAGATGAACATTCTGACCAATTTTCATAAAGATCCCATGAAAAATGTGACCTCTAGAGTGGTCACAAGCAAAAAGTTTACGCACGGACGCACGGACGCACAGACGACGGACGACGGACGCCACGCGATCACAAAAGCTCACCTTGTCACTTTGTGACAGGTGAGCTAATAAAATAACTCTGGAACCTATGATTGGATTTGATTTGTCATGGAATCCAAGATTTATTGTTGTTGAAGACATTTTGGAAGTTTGTATCAAATCAAACCATAAATGAAGTCTCTATATGGCTGCAAAAGCCAAAATAGCCAATTTTGGACCTTTAAGGGGCCATAACTCTGGAACCCATGATGGAATCTGGCCAGTTGAAGAAAGGAAGCAAGATCTTGTGGTGATACAAGTTGTGTGCAAGTCTGGTTAAAATCAAATCATAAATGAAGCTGCTATTGTGCAGACAAGGTCAAAATAGCTAATTTTGGCCCTTTCAGGGGCCATAACTTTGGAACCCATTAAGGGATCTGGCCAGTTCAAGAAAGGAACCGAGATCTTATGGTGACACAAGTTTTGTGCAAGTTTGATTAAATTCAAATCATAAATGAAGCTGCTATTGTGCAGACAAGGTCAAAATAGCTAATTTTGGCCCTTTCAGGGGCCATCACTCTGGAACCCATAATGGAATCTCGCCAGTTCAAGAAAGGAACTGAGATCTTATGGTGATACAAGTTTTGTGTAAGTTTGGTTAAAATTAAATCAAAAATGAAGCTGCTATTGTGCAGACAATGTCAAAATAGCTAATTCTGGCCCTTTCAGGGGCCATAACTCTGGAACCCATAACGGAATCTGGCCAGTTCAAGAAAGGAACCGAGATCTTATAGTGATACAAGTTGAGTGCCAGTTTGGTAAAAATCAAGTCATAAATAAAGCTGCTATTGTGCAGACAAGGTCAAAATAGCTAATTTTGGCCCTTTCAGGGGCCATAACTCTGGAACCCATAATGGGATCTGGCCAGTTCAAGAAAGGAACCGTGATCTTATGGTGATACAAGTTGTGTGCCAGTTTGGTAAAAATCAAATCAAAAATAAAGCTGCTATTGTGCAGACAAGGTCAAAATAGCTAATTTTGGCCCTTTCAGGGGCCATAACTCTGGAACCCATAATGGGATCTGGCCAGTTCAAGAAAGGAACCGTGATCTTATGGTGATACAAGTTGTGTGCAAGTTTGGTTAAAATAAAATCATAAATGAAACCACTATCGCGCAGACAAGAAATTGTTGACGGACGCACGGACGGACGCACTGACGACGGACGACGGACGAAGGGTGATCACAAAAGCTCATCTTGTCACTATGTGACAGGTGAGCTAAAAATTACTGTGACTTAAAATTGGGGTCAAAATGAAATGTGATTCTGGTAATTCATAAAACCTATAGAAAAGAATATTTAGTGAATAAAACCGTAAGAATAGGATTTTTAAACATCGCATATTTTGAGTACAGAATAGATTCTATCATTTGGGGCGAAGTCGCTCAGATATGATCACAATCGCCTCGAAGCTTGCATTGTAGATGCTTTTTGAAACAATGATAGAAGTACTTCCGTTTCCAAGACATTATATCAAAGAAAATGACGCGTAATATAATGTCAGTGAAAAGAAAAATATTTTGGGACTTGCATAATATACATTGTTCATGTCGTGAGAATATTCAGAAACTTAAACTAAACTTATTCAGAAACCGAAGAAAGTCACTAACTGACATAATAACGACTACTTTTTGCCGTTAGTGACGTCACGGATAAACATGATAGACGGAAAGCAAATGCTCGAGAATAATTCTTGATGATTTATTAAAATCAGAGATACTTTATAAGAAACTAAACATGGAAATATAAGAATGCACAAACATATTTTTCCATGCATTTCATGTTTTTTCCATCGCCCTGTTGTTTTTATTGTCGCCCGGAACAAACAGGTGAACACTATCGAAGATGTCTGTGCCAGTTTGAAATAAAGTAATACTGTTACACAAATTATGTGAAAATATGAACAAAATTTGCAAAAAAATGATTGCAAGGCGTTCACATATTGAGACATGGCGTTTTTGATCAGTCACAGGTAAGTAACATTCTGCATTTTTTTTTAATTAAAAATTTTGATTATTATGTGGTCTAACTGGACCGATAATCCATCTTGAGCAATAACATATTGTGATATACGAGTACATTGTGTCTAAGTTTAAGGAGTATTGTGGATGCTGGAGAAGAAAAAAACATGGTGACATTGGACGACTAATGGATAATGTCAACGGATATCCAACAATAGTGCTATTCGTGCTCATGTGAGTTAAATGTAAAGTGAGAATGTCCCAATTGTTTTTCCTGCATCGTATCTTATGTGATAACTGTATCTGATTTTATCATCCAATTCTCCGTTACTATATTCTATTTGTCTCTAATCTGTTTTTTTCTTTGATTCCTCTGTTTTCCTCTTCTTCTGGTCATCTGTATTTGAGCTGTCGTCAATAGTTTCTGGGACAACCGGGACTGTTCTTTCTTTGCTGGCCTTTTATTTTCGTGGACTACATCGCTACGTGCTTCCTCCTACATTCTACAAAACATACATATATCTTCTGTTAGTTCAGTTCAGAAAAGGGATACTTTAACAGCTTTATACAAAAATTAACAAGCAGCCCAAATGGGTTTTAGTCGCTAGAAGAGGTTTCAATTTCGAAATTTAAATAAATAAAATTATTTACACCGCCAGCCTATATTCTTTATTTCCAAAATATCACGACCTTTAACTTCAATAAAGATTAGTTATGTAAGTATGTTTGATGACAAAAAAGAATACTATACCAGGTTTATATAACGCCCTTTTCACGATAAACGCGTTCAAAGGCGCTTTACATACAAGAGCAGCCGCTCTCCTCTACCAGTACATATACCGAGAGATCTTACAAGAGGGGGGGGGGGGGGGGGGGGGGGGGGGGGGGGGGGGGGGAAGGGGGCGCAGAACGAGACAAAGCCACCAGAACAGACAGAGAAATCTTGTCCGGCAAACTTTGCCTGGCTCTTGCGAATAGACAGTCTGTTTCTTTATAAATGCTTTTAAACATGATTCAGTTCTGTATATATACTTGTTACTGAGAATCAGTCTGGCAATTAGTTGCTTACAAAGTGTCTATCTGAATTGAAAAGTGTACGTTAGTTTACTTTAAATTCAACCAACGTTCTACATGTATTTGGTTACTCATCATACGTTAAACTGTTACTGAGATGAGCCTGATAGTTAGGTATACGCAGAACTTTAACCAAACTTTCTACGTCGAAAACGGACCACATTTTGTTCTAAGTTTAACCAAGTATTCAATATCGGTACTTCAGCTGGCTTGATAACTAGGTAGCTTTGTTACAACCCGTTTTGTAATAAAGTTGCAAATTGTAATAATTATAACAAAACGGGTTGGAGTGCTTATTACAATTTGAACTGGACATGACAACCGGTTTTGTAATAAAGTTGCCAAATGTAATAAATCTCTCAGAGTGTGTGTAAACGAATTTGTGTCATAGTTCTAGGGACGGATGGTATGATGAACGAACGGACGACGAACGGTGAGTGATAACCATGAATAGCTCTTTTCGAGCACTTCGTGCTCAGGTGAACTAAAAATATGGTCTAAAGTTATCGTGTTATCGTCTTCACAAGTTAAGTGACATAAATTGTATTTGAGATATAATTAAAATGTAATATCACAATGGTTTTGTCGGATTCAGTATTATTTATACAAATAATTTTGCTCCTTTGTTACGCCGAAATTTATGCAAGTCAATAAATACAGCTGAAATCTATAAAATACAATATCTGATACAGACTTCATTATTTGTCCAAAACCACGGAGGCAGTCATCAAGTTAAGACATTGTTTTAAAACATTTTCCTCACTAAAATTAGATTGAATAAAAATATTACCTTTCATGTCTGCGAAGAACAACTTTTATTCAGTTTCTGATGTCTGATTCGTTTGCCCCCTTACTTCAGTCACCAAAGCCTAGCCTCGCTTTCATATTCTGTAACTTTTCCAAAGAAAAACATTCTCTCAGTAACTGCGGAAGTACAGTATTTTGTTATTTCAGAAAAAGAAAACCAGTTACAAATGTAAGTTTTCATGTTTCATAAATCTGCGGTAAATAACGTCCGAAAGTGCTAATGTGGTATAATTAACGTCAAAAATGGAAATTCTAACACGATCCGATTCATTTTCTTATTAAACAAAGCAGGCAGAAAACAGTGAATTATAATACAACAAATCACTGTTCTGACGTCACAGTTATTACGTCATGGCGTCGAATGGCATAGCGGCGCGCTAGAAAAGAAACCGATTGAAAACGGGCAAATATTTAATGAATGTCGTCAAGGATGTACTTAAAAATCCTTTTTAACGTGTTAGAATCGAAATAATATGTCTCATTCAGTGATTTGCTCTTGAATAAATCATTGTTTGTCGTTCAGATGCGTATTATTATATCACTCGGGCTGCGCCCTCGTGATATAATTCCTTCGCATCTGAACTCCAAACAATGATTTATTCAACGACAAATCACTGGATGAGATATATTATTTCTTAAGTAACGTCAAATTCAAAAGCGGTAAGTAATGACATGTCTGAATGCGAATAAAGGTATGTTACGTTGATCCTGACTAATGAAATTATTTTGAATTGTAATAAGCTTGGCCTTTAAAACTAAATAAAGTTATTTGAAGTATAACTAGAACAGAATATTGTCTTCGAGTAGTTTGGCACCCAGTGTTGCTTTTAACATGTACATTTAAACTTAAAAAAAAAAAACAACAGATGCACCAACAAGTGAGTTATCTTGAACATGTGGCTGGCGGCGGGGTGGATGTGGTTACAACTTTACATGTTAAGATTTGAACATTTTTTTTAAAAAACAGGAACGGATTTATTTATTTATTTATTTATTTATTTCTAATTTTATTATTATCATTTTTTTTAGGTGGGGAGGGGTGGGGGGGGGGGGGGGGGACTTGAGTGTTTTGGTCTTTAATGCATTTTACTTACAGAATAATATTCCTATATGTTAAATGGCTGTAGGTAATACACTTCTAGAGATATAATTATGTGGCAGAAGATTTTAAACCCTTTTTACACTTCTTTACCAAGTCAAGGGTTATTACTCGGGATCGGATGAGTGAAATCCCAGACAAAATTCCAGGTGTAAAACTCACATGCTGAATAATATTCATATGAGCCACGTCGCGAGAAAACCAACATAGTGGCTTTGCGACCACCATGGATCCAAACCAGCCTGCGCTTCCGCGCAGTCTGGTCATGATCCATGCTGTTCGCTTTCAAAGCCTATTGCAATTAGAGAAACCGTTAGCCAACAGCATCAATCCTGACCAGGCTTGTCTGATCGCAAAGCCACTATGTTGGTTTTCTCATGGGGCGGCTCATATAAGATTTCAAGACTAAGTGATATATATTTTGTGTTAGATCTACATGCGACATGAAGTTTTAGACTTTTTATATATATTCTGAATGTCAAGGGACATCAATCTGGCCTTACTGAGTGAAATCCCCCCAAAAAAACCTGGATCACGTGTATGCTGAATACCGATCCTATGAGGTCTGATGGCTCTAGGTCAAAGACGTTTAGAGTAATGCACATCACAAATTCGGACAGCCAGACGAACATCCGGGCAGACGGAGGGACCGACGAACATTAAAGGGCCGCAGACTTCAGTGCACTAATTATATTGCATAAAGATTCAAAGGACCCATAAGTCGGCAAACCCTTTAACATGTTACGCAAAATCAGATCTTGTTGTGAACAACGATCTATTTTAAAGTGTGAAAGTAGCTCGTGTAACATATTTGTTTTGCAACGGAAGTTATTTGTAACGGACGGAGTTCGTGAGACATATTTGTTTTGCAATGGAAGTTATTTGTAACGGACGGACTTCGTGAGACATATTTGTTTTGCAATGGAAATTATTTGTAACGGACGGACTTCGTGAGACATATTTGTTTTGCAATGGAAGTTATTTGTAACGGACGGAGTTCGTGAGACATATTTGTTTTGCAATGGAAGTTATTTGTAACGGACGGAGTTCGTGAGACATATTTGTTTTGCAATGGAAGTTATTTTTAACGGACGGACATCGTGAGACATATTTGTTTTGCAATGGAAGTTATTTGTCACGGACGAACTTCGTGAGACATATTTGTTTAGCAATGGACGTTATTTGTAATGGACGGACTTCAGTGTGACATACATGTTTAGCAATTGAAGTTATTTGTAACAGACGGACTTCTTTTATCGCGGTAGAAGCTAGAATAGTTGTATGCATGTAGAAGCATACGACATTTGAAACAGAGTGCAAACATGTTCGATTCATCATCTAAATTTATTCTGAATGTTCATAAAAAACAACGAGGAAATGGGGAAAACGACATATATTTCATAGATAACAAGCAAATTCGATGAATTTGTATCCCCCGCCGAAAGGGTTTGCGGTGAGGAATGGCAAAAAATATATCCGGCAAAAAGTTAAGGATGTTAATAAGAAGCAAATAATTTCATTAGTCAAAATCAATCTAACAGAAAACAAATGTTTAATTAAAGAGTACATAATAAATGTATGATACTTTGATCCTGACTAAAGAATTTATTTTGAATGGGATATGCTTACTGTAATAAGGTTAGCTTTTAAAATTAAATGCAGTTAATTGAAATGTGAGCTTGAAGTTTAACTGGAACGAAATATTGTCTTTGAGTGGTTTGGCACCAGGTGTTGTTGTTTAACATGTACATTTGAACTTAAAAAAAACAGATGTCCTTATGAGAACACAGGTAAGGTATCTTGAACATGACTGAGGGCAAGGCTTGTGCAGTCACAACTTAACATGTTGAAGGTTTGAACATTTAAAAAAAAAAAAAAAAGGAATGGAAATATATATATGTATATATATTTATTTTTTAAGGGTGTGGGGGTGTGGGGGAACGGGAGAGGAAACAAAATTTCACATGTTGATTATAAATATTGATGGAAAATTAAAAATGAAAAACAAGAGGGTCATGATGACCCTGGATCGCTCACCAGAGTAATATGAGCTACATGTTTCTAATGTCAATCTGATGATTTTTAGAAATATTTTGGAAGATTTTCCGATGTACAATCAAGTAACCCCTGGGGCGGGGCCAATTTTACCCCGGGGGTCATGATTTGAACAAAGTTTGTAAAAGTCTACTAGGAAATGTTACATATCAAATATCTAAGATCTAGGCCTTATGGTTTATTTTTAGCAAATTTATGAAGATTTCCCTATGTACAATCAAGTAACCCCTGGGGATGGGTCAATTTGACCCTGGGGGGGGGGGTCAAGATTTGAACCAATTTTGTAGAGGTCCACTAGGCAATGCTACATGTTAAATATCTAAGCTCTAGGCCTTCTGGTTTATTTTTAGAAAATTTTGAAGATTTTCCTATGTAAAATCAAGTGACCCATGGGGCGGGGTCAATTTTGACCCCGGGGTCATGATTTGAACAACTTTAGTAGAGGTCCACTAGGCAATGCTACAAGTCAAATATCTAAGCTCTAGGGATTCTGGTTTTTGAGAAGATTTTTAAAGATTTTCCTATGTAAAATCAAGTGACCCCTGGGGCGGGGTCAATTTTGACCCCGGGGTCACCCCGGGTGACCAAGGCAAGTGGGCGACCAGGTGTGGGTGTGCAACTTCACATGTTTATAATAAATGTTCACAGAAAAGAATGAAAGAAATGTAATGAAATTCTGCAAAATAGCAAGTTTGTTATGTACAAATATGTGGATTTTTAGACAATTAAAGGGCAATAACTCTGCAGTTACAAAAGAAATCCATATGAAATTGTGTGTGCACAACCACATTATAGTGCTCTAAATTCTGTTAAAGTTTCATAGTTCAAGGTCAAATATATCAAAAGTTATGATGCAGAAATTGCCATATTTATAGTACCCTATATAGTTAACACTAGAAACTTCTAGAGCCATAACTTGGTATAACTTGGCAATCTGACTGAAACTTGAGGGCGCAAACTCATAGTGGTGAACATGTATATGAAGTTTTAATAAAATTCCCAACCATTTCCTAGATATGACTCCGGACGACGGACGGACGGACGACGGAAGGACGGATGCGAGGAGGAGAAAGACGGACGGAAGGACGGACGGACGGACAACGCCAAAACTATATCCCTCCGACTTTCGTCGGGGGATAATAAAGTATGTTCATGTATTAATGTGTTTAATTCCTCATAAAATACAAAGGTAATAGTGTTTGTTCAACAGAAATTAGCCTTGAACATTATCATTATACCATTCTGTTATAAAACTTCCATTTGGCAAAAGTAAGTGTTTATTTGTCATGTTTCTTTAGTGGTGGACGCTCGTTAATTTTAAAAAAATTGTTGCCAAATCCCCTTTTTTCCTTTGTGTTCAGTTATGTAATTAATGACATTGTAAATATGTAAAACGCAAATAATATATGAGCCGCGCCATGAGAAAACCAATATAGTGGCTTTGCGACCAGCCTGCGCATCCACGCAGTCCGGTCAGGATCCATGCTGTTCGCTAACGGTGTGCGCGGACTTGTCTGGATCCATGCTGGTCGCAAAGCCACTATGTTGGTTTTCTCATGGCACGGCTCATTATGATTCTACGAGACTCTACTTGTCTTAATTAAATGAAACATATTATTGGAAGTGTTGTCACAAATGGCGAAAATTAGGTTGGTGTTATTGGCAAGTGGGTGACTTTCTTCAATTAATGCAAAATGCCAATGGCATAACCTAGTACGTGCTATGCAAAATCATGAGATAAAGACATTTTGTTGTTCAAACACATTTTCATTACTACAACCACTATATATGCTAAGCCGATAATGTTTTTTTAAGAGCGTCTGACATGCAATCTTCCAGGCGATGGCGATCAAGACTATATAACGGAAAAAGCAACTTTATCCGACTCATATTCATTCGTTTTTGTATCTCGGCACATAACAATATAAAAAAAAATATTTTCTGAAACTCATTTCAACCCGAGAATAGCATTTATGTTAGGAGTTAGGTTATGTTATATGTAGGTGTTATGTAAATGTAACATTTTTAATGTAAAATTGCTAGCGGAGTCAAAATGAAATTGCAGAAAACCAAAAGAAAACTGTTATTTATTGAATAAAACGGAGTAGGTAATTTTTAAGCGGCAAAGTACGATGACAATATGAACAAGAGCTGTCAGTGGACAGCGTGCTCGACTATTCTCAGTGCTTGATAGTATAATATAAGCTACGAGTAAAATTTTAACATTACAATAAGCATATTCTAAGTAGAAAAGTGGCCATAATTCAGTCAAAATGTTTGATAGAGTTGCCTCCTCCTTTTTACAGACTGGGGTCATGATGGTAAACAAGTATGCAAAATATGAAAGCAGTATCTCAATGGACTTTGAAAATATTTGGGGTGGTACGCAAACTTTAAAAAAGTTTAGAAAAGTCGGACACAAAAATGAGCTAGCTGATATTTGACTACTAGGTGTGCTTGACCTTAAACATTGTAATCTGGCTTGTGCACTCTGCACGCCGTCTTGATGGAGTAAAACTACTGATGCTAGATTTATAAAAAATCCTTCCATACATATTTCAGTTATCTGATCTTTGACCTCCAACTTTGACGTTGACCTCGGACCTAGATACCTGGGTCGTGTTTTTAGCATGTCGTAAATATTTGATACTTGTTTGTATGGAATTCTTCGAAATGATTAAGAAGACATGGAGCAGACACGGAATTAAGCTTTCTGACCTATGGACCTATTGACCCGAGTTATCTGCACCTTGTCTTGATAAGATTAGTAACTGAAGCAAGTTTTATGAAAATCTTCCCGGCAGTTTAGAAGATATGGAGCGGAGACGAATATGGACGGACGGAGAGACCGACGGACGTACTAACGGTCATGAGTGACTCTAATATAACCCCCATATACTATTATGTATTTAGGGTTACAGTTATCTTAATTAATAGTTTGTACATTCAACGTAAATTGAATTAAGATCGAGTCAGAAATGAAAGTGATAGAAAGTAAACATGGTTGAACATTTTACTCTTTAATGAATCAGCGGCCATAACTCTATTTTTAATTATGGTATAGTTGGACCCACGATCAATCTTGACTCACAATTTATGGCAATGTACATTGTGTCTAAGTTTGATGAAAACTGCTTTCGAATCGTGAATGTTGGAGAAAAAACAGGCGGTGGGTTAAGACGACATCCGACTATCCTTAAAGCTAACAGCGAGCACTTCGTGCTCGTGTGAGCAAACAGAAAATTTAGAATATTCTATTTGTTTTTTCCTGTACTGTATCTTTTTTAATACTGTATCTGATTTTATATTACTGTATATTGAACATCCAATTCTCTGTCTGTATGTTTACTATAATAGTCTCTTACATGTTCTTTTTCTTTCTTTATTTTTCGTCTTTTTCTGTGTACCTGTGACTGTATGTGAGGTATTACCTGTTCAATCATGTTTGTTTCTGGACTGCCGCCGCCATGTTCTTTCCTTCCTTCTATTGTCGAGGGTTACCTAAGTACTTCCTTCAACATTCTACAAACATTTATATCATATAAGTACAATGCAGAAAAGGGAGAAGATCCAGAGTCGACATGTTTCACACATAATATACAATTTTTCCAATACCAACTGCTTTGCACGAATTTACTGTATTTATTTTATGCTAACTAATGAAATACTGTATTCTATCAGTTAAATATTTTCATATCTCATCGCTCACACTGTGAAAATATGAAATCTATATTTTCACACTGTGAGAGATATGACCTCCGCTCCTTCATACATGTTATATTTTAATTTTTGCTTAAACAGGAAGAAAATATAGTCGCACTTTGTTCTTTATAATATATTTCTCGATTCAAATTATTTGACTTAAAGAATTTCATACCGTTATGCAGCAAATATAAAAAATGGAACTTATGTTGCGTGGTCTTAAACGTCACAGCCGTCTGACGTCATGTCTGTTACGCGCGTCTGTTTCCGCGCGAGATTAACATTGCAAAAGCATTTTCAGTAATGGCTAAAATAAAAAAATTGTTGTTTTTCGGAATATGGATATATCTCACCTCGAGTGAGAAAATTTTCACATTTCCACTCGCGCTACGCGCTCGTGAAAATATTTGAAATTTCTCACTTCTCAGTGAGATATTCCATTTCACTCAAAACAAACAAATATCCTCTATATTTTCACCATTTTTTCCAATCTGATACATTAATTAACAAGGGCTTTCTGCAAGACAGCACGCTCGACCATTACAAACTAAAATCTTATCAAAACAACTTGCAAAAACTTGGAAAAAGGTCGTCGATGCATGTCCGATACACCCACCCCTGTATTTCATTTACCGACGCCCAGCCTCGCTTTCATATTCTGTAAACCATTCTTCTAACTTGGTAATATCAGTAACTGCAGAAAGACAAGTTGCTTTTCCAGAAAAGAAAAACTGTTTCCAAATGTATTTTCTTGTCATGGGTTTGTAGCAGATAATGTCGACGTAAAAACGGAAAATAACGTTAAAAGCGGTAAGTAATTTCAAAATTAAGCAGATTGTCTTTTCTTGTGAATATATCGCGCAATTAGTTTGAATGCCAATGTAGTTATGCCATTTCACAATGATTACGTCTGCTGTATTTGGAACACTGTACGCGCACACTAAACTACCAACTCTACTGGTTCATTGCTGTCATCTAGGACTGAACAAAATTCATGAAAAAAGTTCCTTTATCCTGTTTACCCATTTTAGGAAATTAATTGAACATAAGAAATAAACGAATGATAAAAATACCTTTATTAAGAAGAGTTCCAAGTGTCTGGAAATGGCGCCAATTTGTGTCTGCTAAGTCGAACACATCTGCTTTCTATGTTTCATTCAGTGAAACCAAGCCTCATTGCCATAATCTGTAACTATGCCCAAATCTTTCTTATATACAACAAATTCAGTTACTATGGTACTACAGATGTAAGTCCTAAAAATGTTCCTAATTCATAATTTACTCAAACAAACATATTTTATTCTCAAATGCCACTTAGATACGTTTCAATAACGTTTATACATTCACTGCTTCTCAAACAGTAAGTAAAGTTGAAAAAAAGACTTGATTTTTTTCTGAACTGTTAGACTGTCTTTACTTGACTAAATTAAGAATTTATCGAACAATAAAATTACTTTTATTTAAAAGTCATTAAGGTCTCTTGAAAGTACCCTGTTCTGGATGATGTCGACGGAGAATAAGTCTCGATGACGCCTGCTTTCTGTGTTTCATTTAATGGAGTCAAGCCTTAATTCCATAATCTGTAGCTAATCATCAGAAAAAAATCTTCCTGAACGAAGTTCTCATGTACTAGTATATCGACTCTGTCAGAAGCCAACATTTGGTGCCCTTTGCACACCTAAAGATAGAAGTAAAAAACAAATTTAGCATTTTAGAGATAATCTGTACATACCTCTATTTTGTGCATTTATGCTGGTCTTGCTGAACGATGTTCTCGTGCTTATCCACTTCTTCAGAAGTCAACATCTGATATCCTTTGCACACCTAAAGATAGAAGTAAAAGGCATAGCTAGCATTTTAACGATAATCTGTACATACCACTATTCTGTGAAAATATGCTGATCTTGCTGAACGATGTTCTCGTGCCTCTTCTTTGCGACAGAAGCCATTGTGTCAGAAGATAACATCTGGTATCCTTTGCACACCTAAAGATAGAAGTAAAAAGCATAGCTAGCATTTTAACGATAATCTATACATACCTCTGTTTTTATAAATTTACTCATCTTGCTGAACGGTGTTCATGTGTCTATCCATTGTGTCAGAAGTCAACATCTAGTGCCCTTTGCAAACCTAAAGATAAAAGTGAAACGATAAGATAACGAAACGTTTAACGATAATCTATTACTGATCTTGCTGAACGATGTTCTCGTGTATATCTACTGTGTCAGTAGCCAATATCTTGTGCCGTTTGTGTTGCCGAGGCGCCCTACGTCCCTCTTAATAGACCCTTTTCCCATTCCATGGTTACATGCAGAGTTATCTGCACATTGTTATCCAAAACGAGGCGCAGACTGCTGGGTGAACACATTGATATATAGTAATAATCGTTCTTTGTTATAAGATAACTGACAAAATGCTCTGTTTTTATTGGACTTTTTCACACGTTTCCTGTCGGTTGGTTCCATAAAGAAATCTCCATTTCTATACATATTCATAATTAACATTATGAGGGCAAGGGACAGTAAATTTGAAAATTCCACAAATCTGCGCCGATACCAGTGCGAAAAAAATCATAAAAAATCCAATTTTCATAAATTAAAGGCAAGTATTAAGCGAATGCATTGCATAGACTTGGCACTTTATGTGACATTTTCAGCCTGCCGATTCTGTTGCTTCTGTGATAAAAACGAGTAAAACGCAGGTTTCAGGACACTAAATTTTGAGACAAAAATGGCCCAAAAGGCACACCTTGCGCGACCTGTACCGTATTATCTGCAAACGACTGACCTAAAACACATGCGCATTTTTAAAGCATGTGGCCAGACGAAAATAATGGTGGGAAGAAAAGTGTCTCATAACCGTTTACTTTTTCCGCAATTTTGAGCTGAAGCTGGATAGATTGATGACCGTTTCCATTTCGTCTGACTTCCGTTACCTCAGGTAAGGTTTTAGACCCGGCCGTCTTCACGGAGCTAGGAAAATCGATTCAAGTACACAATAATCGCTCGTACGCAGGAATCCTTAGTTCTATAAACATCATAAATAACCAGTTGAAAATATATGCCTGTAAAGTACATCCGTCTATTTTATTTAAAAAACGTACCCGGGACAAATGCGGAACTGGCCCCTGCCACTTTATTACGATGCAAGTGAAAGTAAAAGCCTAAAACTCGCACTCATTTGCTAATACATACATTGAGAAGATGCAGTTTGATAAAATGATTAAAAAGACAGTCTACGCTCTGTAAGGTAATTTGGTATAATATACACAATGATTTAATTATGTTTTGTGCTCGAATATGATAAAGATCTTGAAGCATGTGGGACAGTCCTTCTTGATTGACATTAGATTGGCTTTCTGATTCCTGTGACCAGTTTGCAAGTTTTTTTTTATTTGAAGCAGGAACATTTCTCCAGATGTATGCCTCTATTGAAAGAACTTTCATTTGTAGGAAATTATATATTATAACTAAACAGTAAATGTCAATAAAGCGACTGAGCGAGTCTGAGCGATGAAGAACACTCACGCAGTGTATAAAACAACAATGTTTAGCTGAATTTGCACTTAAACTTTTACAACATAATCATAGAATAAAAAATAATCAGCTTTAAGACTTCATCATAAAAAATCTCAAGTTAAGCCTATAAAATATTTGGATTGGCGAGAAACACAACAGCGCACATTTACATTGCAGTAAATTAAAATCATACCGCTTCTCTAATAGCTACATGATCAGAAAAAAGATGGAAATTGGTAAAGTTCTTTTGATCAAAATACTCATGCCGATCAAAATACTCATGCCGGGTGTCGGTTAAAGTTTTCATACGGCGCTATATATAGTCAGATAAATGCTTGCATCAGATTGTCAACAACCTAGAATATTTTGCTATTATGCGAAATAAAACTTTTTTTCTTTTACATTTTCCCAGGACTGGTTCAAAGAATTATTAAAATTTTGAATAACCACCCATTGACAAATCGCATCGACATTTCAATATCAATATTCTGATCTTTCCGAACGATGTTCTCGTGTCTATCTGCTGTGTCAGAAGCCAACGTCTGGCAACCTTTCCACACCTTAATATAAAATAAAAAGCAAAACTAGCATTTTAACAATCATCTATAGATATCTATGTTTAATGAAAAATTCTGATCAAGCTGAACGATGTTCTCGTGTCTGTCCATTGTATCAGAAGACAACCCTTTACATACCTGAAGATGAAAGTAACTAGAATGTGTCTGTAGGACACAGGGTGTGACCCCCACTGGTACATTTGTCACAAATAAAGGGCAGTAATTCAAATGTTTGCAGTCTTAATGGGGTATAGCCTCAACAAACATTTTATGAAAAGGATTCATTATTCTAGGCCCTATACTTGTTTCACCTGGTGTAGACTTTGATGGTAAATAAGTATTTTAAGTTTCAAGTCAATAGCTTTGATAGTAACAGAGATATTTGACTTTATCAAAACTTTAACCAAAAATTCTAAGTTAAAAAGAGGCATAATTCTGTCAAAATTCAAAAAAGAGTGATGGGGATTGTTTCTCCTGGTGTAGACTTTGATAGTAAATAACTATTTTAAGTTTCAAGTCAATAGCTTTGATAGTAACGGAGATATTTAACTTTATCAAAAGCTTTAACCAACGCCGACGCCAACGCCGACGCCGGGGCGAGTGCAATAGCTCTACTCTTTCTTCGAAAAGTCGAGCTAAAAATAGGAAGTGCGCAAGTTCATATCATAATGAAGACTCATGCAAGGTTTCATAATTCTATATCAAATACTTTTTGAGCTAGGTGTGTCACAAGGTGAATATGTGCAAGTTTGACTATTTC
>NW_026459430.1:0-16644 GCF_021730395.1 Mercenaria mercenaria | reverse complement strand
ACAAAAAGCTCACCTTGTCACTTTGTGGACCGGTGAGCTAAAAACAGAAAGGGTAATCATTCAGTTGGGAATTTTTCATTGGGATTGGGAAATTTTTTTGCTCCAGATTGGGAAAAATAGAGCTATTTGGCATTTGAATGGGGGACGAATATCGGCCCCTTGCGATTAGGGTGGAAAAAGCCCAGCCTATGGTATCTATCAAGATAAATTCTGACCAATTTTCATGAAGATCCATTGAAAAAATATTGGTCTCTAAGAGAGGTCACAAGGTTTTTCCGATTATTTGACTATTGACCTAGTTTCGAAGTTACGTTGACCCTTGATTTGAACTTTACCAAGATATCATCAAGGTGAAACATTCTCACTAATTTTCATGAAAAAGATCTCATGAAAATATCGGGCCTCTAGAGCAGGTCACAAGGTTTTACTAGTTTTATACCTACGCTAGTTTTTGACCCGCACGTGACCCGGGTTTCGAAACTGACCTAGATATCATCAAGGGTGAACATTCGGATCAATGTTCATGAAGATCCATGGAAAAAGATGGGCCTCTAGAGAGGTCAAAAGGATTTAGAATTTTAGGAACCCTACTGCTAGTTTATTTACCGCACTTGACCCAGTTTCAAACTTGACCGAGATACATCAAGATGAACATTCAGACCAACTTTCATACAGATCCCATTAAAAGTTTGGCCTCTAGAGAGGTCTCAAGGTTTTTTTTTTCTATTATTTGACCTCTGACCTAGTTTTTTAACGCACGTGACCCAGTTTCAAAACCTGTCCTAGATATCATCAAGGTGAACATTTGACCAATTTTCATAGTCCATTCACAAGTATGGCCTCTAGAGAGGGGTCACAAGGTTTTTCTCTTTTAGACCTACTGACCTAGTTTTTGACCGCAGTTGACCCAGTTAGACTTGACCTAGTATCATTCAAGATGTACATTCAGACCATATTTTCATACAGATCTTGTGAAACATATGGCATTTAGAGAGGGTCACAAGGTTTTTCTCTTATTTGACCTACTGACCTCGTTTTTTGGCAGGCACGTGACCCACTTTCGAACCTTGACCTAGATATCATCCAAGATGAAACATTCGACCAACTTTCATACAGATCCATGAAAAAAATATAGCTCTAGAGAGGTCACAAGGTTTTCTATTATTTGACCTATGACCTAGTTTGTGGAAGGAACGTGACCCACTTCGAACTTGACTAGATATCATCAGGTGAACATTTGGACAATTTTCATGTAGATCTCATGAATATAGGGCTCTAGAGAGGTCACAAGGTTTTTCTATTTTTAGGATTAAAGATAGTTTTTGACCGCATTGTGGACCAGTTTTTGAACTTGAATTGATATCATCAAGATGAACACTAAGACTAATTTTCATACAGATCCATGAAAAAATATGGCCTTAAGAGAGGTCACAAGGCTCTTTTCTATATTTGGCCTATGACCTTGTTTTTGAAGGCACGTGACCCCAGTTTACGACTTGAGCTGGCAATCATCAAGGTGAACATCTGACCCAATTTTCTTGAAAATCTTTACCCCCCACCCCCCCGAAATTATATGGCGTCTAGAGAGGTCACAAGGTTTTTTTTTTCTATTTTTGGCCTACTGACCTAGTTTTTGATGGCACGTGAACCCAGTTTCGACTTGACCTAGATATCATCAAGGTGAACATTCTGACCAATCTTCATGAAGATCTTGTGATATATATGGCCTCTAGAGAGGGTCACAATGGTTTTTCTATTTTTTTAGACCTACTGACCTAGATTTTGATGGACGTGACCAAGTTTTCGACTTGACTAGTATCATCAAGATGATCATTATGACCAACTTTCATAAAGATCCCATGAAAAATGATGACTCTAGACGTGGTCACAAACAAAAGTTACGGAGGCACTCTTGCACGCACGGAGCGGACACCGCGCGATCACAAAAGCTCACCTTGTCACTTTGTGACAGCGTGAGCTTAAAAATTTTCCCCATAAAAAATTCTCTTTCAAATTTAAAGTATTTAAAAGTTTCTTCAAACTCAATTAAATCCTTTTGATAATTGAGTATTCGCTCTTTGGACATCTTTTAAATCCTTCATAATTAATTGAAGATAATTATCTTAGACAATTCAAATTGTGCTTGAACAATTTTTAAATGCTTTTCTCGTGACACCTTTATGAAAATAATGACTGGTATTGTGTAAATACTCAAGATCAACAATTTTGAGACCTACATAATAGTACTTATTTGCAAGTTAATCTTACTGTATATATCATATAATGCTATTGCATTCTATTGCAAGAGAAAAACAAACGATGGTCGCAACAATGCACTGGGTTCAAATTATATCATTTTTCACTTCAGTTTTTTACACTCATTCACATTAGATGATGAGACAAGTTCTCCTTTTTTTAGAACACTGTGTGGTGATTAAAAAACATTAATTACTGATGCAAGGCTTCACAAAGCTGATTTGTCACCAGAGTCACAGGTAATCTACCCTGTTTGTTCAGTGCATAAACACAATGTAATGGAAAGGTGTCGACAGATATTTTGAAAATCTTTCTTTTGTTCCAATTTTGAATGGATTCCATCATTTCAATGATACAAGCTTGATAAAATATGATTATTTGTGTTGTTCCAGCAAAATTGCAAGAAAAGTTGCACACAAGAAAATGCAGCATTACATTTATGCATTAAATCCATATTACAACAAACTGTCTCACAAGTCTTATATATTTCTAGGCACTGTTTGATGGCATCCTCATGGTTTCCCTGAGCAAATATCATATTGGTCCTTCTCCCATCATGTTTCCCCGGTGGTTTGGCAAATCCCACTTTCTCTCCGCTCTATTTACCATACAAAAGAAAGTGCCAGAATGTTCACATATACACTCTTTTATAGCAAATTAATTATCATTAAACTTAAAACTACTAATAATTCACTGATTCTTTCTACAATACTTTCTAATTAAGATCACACAAAACCAAAAATATTTGGGGGAAATCAAATCGTGATGTCTATGCCACAGAAGTTACAAACAGCCCCTCCCTCTTCAAATAGTCAGCTAGAAAAATATGGTGATCTTTGCTTCATGTTTGGGAGTCAGTTATTAATCCAGTATAATCTTTCTCATTCGTAAGAAGGAAAACCTAATGACCAGTTTCCCAAACAGAAGTTTCCGCCACTGGATATATATGTATAAAGGACGTTCATGTCCAGATGCCAAGTCCAAGATTTATTCTACTATGATCCCAGATAATTGGACGTTACACCATATTCTTGTTTATCAAATGTGGCAGTACTACCTTAAACAACAGACCTTCCTGGTAAGACAGCTTATTGTTGTCCTACCATGCAAGGAACATGATTATCCCTTAGTTTTTAAAATCACCTATTGATAAAAGCCAGTATCAATAGTTTAAATGTACTGAATATTTTACCTTATGGGGCTTCCTATTCCTGGGATGTTTTTGTCCTACAAAAGGAATTTTATTGTTCATTAGAAATGTTATAAACGAAATAAATTTCTAAAACAACTAGATGCCTTAACCACTTTTTCCAAAAATGACATATTATCATTCTGCTTCTTTATATGCAATGTCTTACATTTTTGTATTCAGATTAGGAGCGTTTTCAAAACTACAATAAAGTGATGAAGGTATACCCACTTACACGCAATTAGCTAGGCTTTTTT
The DNA here is from genome assembly GCF_021730395.1 of Mercenaria mercenaria. Lineage (NCBI taxonomy): Eukaryota > Metazoa > Mollusca > Bivalvia > Venerida > Veneridae > Mercenaria > Mercenaria mercenaria. The sequence goes on along the minus strand of NW_026459430.1, from coordinate 12,942 downwards.
CAAACTAAACATTATTATTAACTAGTGAAATTGCTGTTGTAAAACAAGAGGGACATGATGGTCCTCAATCGCCTCCCCTATCTTCCACATGACCCAGTGTTTCAATGAGTATGACAACGTTATTTCTATTATTTGACATAGTGACCTTGTTTTTGAGCACATGTGACCTAGATTTCATCAAGATAAACAAGAGGGACCATGCTGGTCCTGAATCGCTCACTTTCCACATGAACCAGTTTTGAGTATGACGTCGTTTTTTCTATTATTTGACATAGTGACTTAGTTTGTGAAGCTCAATGTGAACCAGTTTTGAACTTGACCTAGATATTATCAATATAAAAATTCAGACCAATTTTCATGAAGATCCATTGAAAAATATGGGTCTCTAGAGAGGTCACAAGGTTTTTTTATTATTTGACTATTGACCTAGTTTTCGAGGTACGGACCCTGTTTTGAAACTTTACCTAGATATCATCAAGGTGAACATTTCACTAATTTTTCATGAAGATCTCATGAAAAATCTGGCTCTAGTGAGGTCACAAGGTTTTTCTATTTTTAGACCTATGGACCTAGTTCTATCAGCAACGTGACCCAGTTTCGGAATACTTGACCTAGTTATAATCAAGATGAACCATTCGAACCAACTTTATAAAAATCCCACAAAAAATGTGACCTCTAGAGTGGGTACACAAGCCAAAAGTTTACGTCGGGGACGGACGGACGGACTGCGCACAGACGGACGAAGGACGGATGGACGCTGCGTGATCACAAAAGCTCACCTTGTCACTATGGGACAGGTGAGCTAAAATTTGACCAATTTTCATGAAGATCTCGTGATGAATATGGCCTTAGAGAGGTCACAAGGTTTTTTATTTTTCTACCTACTGACCTAGTTTTTGACGCCACATGACCCAGTTACGAACCATGACACTGATACATCACGCTGAACATTCTCACCAATTTTCTGGAAGATCCATTGGAGAAATATGGGCCTCTAGTGAGGCACGGAACTTTTTTCTATTTTCAGGGACCTACTGACCTAGTTTTGACCCCACGTGACCAGTTCGAATCTGACTTAGATTAATCAAGATGAACTTTTGACCAATATTTCATGAAGATTCTGAAAAAATTTGGCTCAAAGAGAGGTCCAAGGCTTTTCTGTTTATTAGATCTACTTACAGTTTTTACCCCACGTGACCCAGTTTCAGAACTTGACCTAGATATTTCAAGGTAGAGAACATTCTCACCAATCTTTTCATTAAGATCCATTGAAAAATATCGCCTCTAGATGAGGTCAAAAGGTTTTTCTGTTTTTAGATCTACTGACTAGTTTTTGACCGACACATGACCCAGGTTCGAACTTGACCTAGATATCATCAAGGTGAACATTCAGACCAATTCTTCATGACGAATTGTCATTGAGAAATATGGCCCCTAGAAGATGGTTTAAAAGGTTTTTTTTTCTATTTTTAGATCTACTGACCTAGTTTTTGACCCTCATGACCCAGTTTTTAAACTTGACTAGATATCAATTCAAGGTGAACATTCTGGACCAATATTATGAAGATCTCATGACAAAAATATGGCCTCTAGAGAGGTCACAAGGTTTTTTCCATTTTTAGATCTACTGACCTAGTTTATAACCCCATCGTGACCAGTTTCGAACTTGACCTAGATATCATCAAGCTGAACATTCTCACCAATTTTCATGAAAGATGCATGGAGAAATATGACCTCTAGAGAGGTCACATGGTTTTTCTATTTTTAGACCTAAATGATAGTTTTTGACCACATACGTGGACCCCGTTCGAACTTGACTAGATATCTTCAAGCTAAAAGTCGGGACCAATATTCTGATAGATCTCATGAAATATATGGCTCTCTAGAGAGGTCACAAGGTTTTTCTATTTTTAGACCTACTGACCTAGTTTTTTTTAACCCACGTGACCCAGTTTCGAAACTTGACCTAGATATCATCAAGGTGAACATTCTGACCAAATTTTCAGGAAGGATCTTTGTGAAATATATGGCTTAGAAGAGGATCACATGGTTTTTCTATTTTTAGACCTACTGACCAAGTTTTTGATGGCGACGTGACCCAGTTTCGAACTTGACCTAGATATCATCAAGATGAACATTCTGACCAACTTTCATAAAGATCCCATGAAAAATGTAACCTCTAGAGTGGTCACAGGCAAATGTTTACGGACGCACGGACACACGACGGACACCGCGCGATCACAGAAAGCTCACCTTGTTCACTTTGTGACAGGTGGAGCTAAAAAAGCCATGTCTCCCCAATGCAAAGTCCTATAGCAAGGTCACTAGGGGGTCCAGGAAGCGATGTCAAAGAGGACAGCTGATGGTTGGCTGCACATAGGGATTCATCTGCTTGGCATGTCCAGTCATCCGCTAAATTTCAAAACACTATTGGCCTAGTGGTTATCCAAGTCACTGTTCAGGTTCCTGTGATAGACTTTGAATTCAAGTGACCTCAAAATTAAATGGGGTCATCTACTCTGCATGACCAATCATCCCTATTAAGTTTCAACATGTAGGTCAGTGGTTCTCATGTAATCTCAGAATGATTTTCATGACCAGGCCCCTGTGAACCTTGACCTTTTAAATGGACTACCCCCCAAAATCAATAGGATCATCTACTCTGCATGTTCAATCATCCTATGAGGTGTCAACATTCTGGGTCAAGTGGTTTCTCAAGTTATTGATCCGAAATTTGTCTTTCCATGCTTCAGGCTCCTGTGACCTAGACTTGATTCAAGTGACCCTCAAATAAATAGGGGTTCATGCTACTCTTTCATGTCCAATCATACATATTAAGTTTCAACATTCTAGGTGCCAAGTGGTTCTCAAGTTATTCTCAAGAAATTATTTTACATGACCAGGGCCCTGTGACCTTGACCTTTAATAGACTGACCCATAATCAATAGGGACCATCTACTCTGAATGTTAATCATCCTATGAAGTGTTCAACATTCTGGTGTCAAGTGGTTTCAAGTTATTAATCGGAAATGGTTTTTCCATAGTTCAACTCCTGTGACCTTGACCTTAATCAGGAGGGAACCCAAAATCATTAGGGGCATCTACTAGGCATGTTCTAATTATCCTATGAAGTCCGCGCAACATTCTGGATCAAGAGGTTCTGAAGTTATTGATCGGAAATGGATTTCAATGTTCAGGCCCCCCCCCTGTGACCTTGACCTTTATCGAGGGACCCCAAAAAACTATAGGGGTCATTTATTCTGCCATGAACACTCATCCTATGAAGTTTCAACATTCTGGGTCAAGTGGTTCTCAAGTTACTGCCGGAAAATGGATTTTCAATGTTCAGGCCCCTGTGACCGTGACCTTTAACAGAGTGGATCCAAAATCAATAGGGGTCATCTACTTTGCATGTTCATAATCCTAGGAAGTTTCAAACATTCTGGGTCAAGTGTACTCAAGTTATTGATCGGAATTGGTTTTCAATGTTCAGGCCCCTGTGACCTGGACCTTTGACGGAGTGAGTGACCCAAAACAACAGTGGTCATCTACTATAACCATGTCCAATCATCCTAGGAAGTTTCAACATTCGGGGTCAAGTGGTTCTCTAGTTATTGATAGGAATTGGTTTCAAGTGTCAGGCCCTGTGACCGGGACCTTTGACAGGTGACCCAAAAAACAATAGGGGAATCTATCTTCTTGACCAAATATCCTATGAAGTTTTCAACCATTCTCGGGTAAGTGGTTATGAAGTTATTGATGGAAATGGTTATCAATTGTTCAGGCCCGTGACCTTGACTTTGACGGAGTGACCCCAAAAAATAATAGGGGTCATTTATTCTGCATGAACAATCATCCTATGAAGTTTCACATTATGGGCGAGTGAGTGGTTCTCAAAGTTACTGTCCGGAAAATGGTTTACAATGTTTCAGGACCCTACGTGACCGTGGACCTTTTAACGGAGTGACTCCAAAATCAATAGGGGTCTTCTACTTTGCATGTCAATCATCCTAGGACGTTCCAAACATACTGGGTCAAGTGGTACTCAAGTTTTGATCGGAAAATGGTTTTCAATGTTCGGCCCCTGTGACTTGACTTTGATGGAGAGACCCAAAAAAAATTAGGGCCGTCCATCTACTCTTATGACCATCATCCTATGAAGTTTCAACCATTCTGGGATCAAGACGCGTCTGAAGGTATTGACGGAAATGGTTATCAAAGTTCAGGCCCCCTGTGTGACCTTGACCTTTAACAGAGTGACCCCAAACAACAATAGGGTCATTTATTCTGCATTAACAATCATCCTATGAAGTTTTCCAAATTCTGTCGAGTGGTTCTCAGTTATGACCGGAAATGGTTTTCAATGTTCAGGCCCCTGTGAACCTGACTTTTAACGGAGTGACTCCAAAATCAATAGGTGGTCATCTACTTTGCATTAGTACAATAATCCTAGGAAGTTTCAATATTCTGGGTCACGTGGTACTCAAGTTATGATCGGAACATGGTTTTCAAATGTTCAGGCCCCTTGTGCCTTGACCTTTGACGGAGTGACCCCAAAAACAATAGGGTCATCTACTCTACATGACAATTCATCCTATAAGTTGCAACTTTCTGGGTCAAGTGCGTTCTCTAGTTATTGATCGGAAAATGGTTTTCAATGTTCAGGCCCCTTGTGACCTTGACCTTTGACAGAGTGACCCAAAAAACAATAGGGGTTCTACTTTCTATGACCAATAAATCTAGGAAGTTTCAACATTCTGGGTCAAGTGGTTCTCTAGGTTATTGATCGGAAATGGTTTTCCAATGTTCAGGCCCCTGTGGACCTTGACCTTTGACGGAGTAACCCCCCCAAAATCAATAGGGGGTCATCTACCCTTCATTACCAATCATCCTAATGAAGTTTCAACAGTTCTAGGTCAAGTTGTTCTCTAGTTATTATGGAAATGGTTTTCAATGTTCAGGCCCCTGTTGCCTTGACTGTACACACCACCCCTTTGACAGAGTGATCCCCAAAAACAATTTAGGACATCTACTTCTTCATGACCATCATTCCTATGAAGTTTCAAACATTCTCGGTCACGTGGTTTTTTCTGAAGTTATGATCGGAAATGGTTATCAAATGTTCAGGCCCCTGTGACCTTGACCTTTGAACGGAGTGACCCCAAAAATAATAGGGGTCATTTATTCTGTCATGAACAATCATCCTATGAGTTTAACATTCTGGGATCGCTGTGGCTCTCAAGCTACTGACCGGAAATGGTTTTCAAAGTTCAGGCCCTGTGGGAACCGTGACCCTTTAAAGGAGTGACTCCAAATCAATGGGGTATCTACTTTGCATTTACAATCATCCTAGAAGTTCCAACATTCTGGGTCAAGTGGTTACTCAAGTTATTATCGGAAATGGTTTTCAATGTTTCAGGGCCCCCTGTGACCATGACCTTTGTATGGAGTGACCCAACAAAAAATGGGGTCATCTACTCTTTGACCAATATCCTATGAAGTTTCAACATTATGGATCAAGAGGTTCTGAAGTCTTGATCGGAAATGGTTATCATGTTCTGGCCCTGTGACCTTGACGTTAACAGAGTGACCCCAAAAACAATAGGGTTCATTTATTCTGCATTTAACAATCATCTATGAAGGTTTCACATTCTGGGTCGAGTGGTTCTCAAGTTACTGACCGGAAATGGTTTTACAATGGTAAGGCCCCTGTGACCTTGGACCTTTAACGGAGTGACTCCAAAATCAATAGGCTGGTCATCTACTTTGAATGTATACATTCATCCTACTCAAGTTTCCAATATTCTGGGTCAAGTGGTACTCAAGTTATGATCGGAAAAATTGGTTTTCAATGTTCAGGCCCCTGTGACCCGGACCTTTGACAGAGTGACCCAAAAACAATAGGGGTCATCTACTCTTCATGACCAATCATCCTATAAGTTTCAACATTCTGGGTCAAGTGCTTCTCTAGTTATTGATCGGAAATTGTTTTCAATGTCAGCCCCTGTGACCTTGCCCTTTGACGGAGTGACCCCAAAAACAATAGGGGCATTACTCTTCATGACAATCATCTAGGAAGTTTCAACATTCCTGGTGTCAAGTGGTTCTCTAGTTATTGGATCGGGGAAATGGTTTTCAATGTTCAGGCCCCCTGGGACCTTGACCTTTGAAGAGTAACCCAAAATCAATAGGGGGTCTCCATCTACCCTTCATTACCTAGCATCCTATGAAGTTTCAACCATTCTAGGTCAAGTTGTTCTCTAGTTATGATAGGAAATGAGTTTTCAATGTTCAGGACCCTGTGGACCTTGACCTGTGACGGCACGTGACCCCAAAATACAATAGGGTGTCTACTCCAGCAGCCCTACAACCCTATGAAAGTTTGAAGGTTCTAGGTCAAATGGTTCTACAGTTATTGCTACCGTGTTTGACGTAAGGGACAGGACGGACAGGGCAAAACAATTTGTCGAGGGGGGGCGGGTGAGACCATAATTAATAATCCCAAAACTGCTATTGACCTATGTTCTTATGTTTAAAAAATCCCCTTTGATACAGACAAGAACAGGATATGAATTGTAACAAGAGCTGTCTGAGACAGCGTGACTCGACTATTCGGAAGAAACTGACGGTAGAATGGGGTCCAAAATATTTCCACGGAGTAGTCAGGACAAAAGTAATATTAAATTAGACAAACATGTTCCTGTATTACTTTGATTTCGATAAGGCTTGCATAAAAATGGCATATATGAGCCAATGTCAAATCCAAAAAGGGCCATATTCAGCCAAAATAGTTACGTACTCTGCCTACAGACAGAAATCATAATGATAAACACGTGTTCAAAGTTTTAAAAGCCATAGTCAAATAGTTTTGACAAAACATAGCCTTGTATGAAAACCGAACCCAATTTCAAAGTCCCAAAATAGGAATATATTGCAGCCAAAATAGTTGACAGAGTTATGTTCTCTTTCCTACAGAAAAGAGACTTTTATATAACAAGTGATAAAAGTTTTTACAAAGCCATATGTCAAAACACTTTACAAAAAAATTGAACTGGTACGAAAAAACTTAACTGGACAGGTGATGGTAAAACAGGTGTTGAAGTTTCAAAGCCTTTATCTCAAAAGGGACTTTGTCAAAATATGGAACTGGTCGAAATATTAACAAGATTTCTAAGTCAAAAAGGGCCATAATTCAGCCAAAATCTTTGATGGAGTTATGTGCTCTTGCTATAAAACTGGAAGGTGATGCGTAAACAAGTGTTGAAAGTTTTCAAAGCTGTATCTCCATATGGAATTTGTCAAAATATGAATGGTACGAAAAAATTAACCAGATTTCTAAGTCGAAAGGGGCCCATAATTCAGCCAAAATCTGATGGAGATATGTACTCCTTGCCTATAACTGGCCATGGTGACTGGTAAACAAGTGTTGAAAGTTTCAAAGTTTTATCTATTAAAGACTTTGTCAAAATATGAACTGTACAAAAAACTTACCATGATTTCTTAGTCCAAAAGGGGCCTAATTCAGCCAAAATCTTGGTGGAGTTTATGTTGATCTTGGCTATAACTGGCCATGATGATGGTAAAACAAGTGTTGAAAGTTTCAAAGCTTTATCTCAAAAGACTTTGTCAAAATGGGGACTGGTACGAAAAACTTAACCAAGGTGTGACGCAGACGCCGACGCAGACGCCAACGCCGACGCCGTGGTGAGTAGGATAGCTCTACTTATTCTTCGAATAGTCAAGCTAAAAACTACTGATGAAAAAGCATCATCTAGAAGGCTTCAACTTTGATGGTTTCAGCCGAAACAGTTGAAACAGCTGTTTCGCTAGGGTAATGTATTTGTAGTGTGGGCACGGATTAAAATTGAAAACCATATAAAACTTTGTTCATGGAAAATGCAAGCAGCTTGGCACCTACTATTAATTTTGATATATCACTTTTACTTTGTTCTTTATCTGGTGCATTCTTTTTGAAATTTCATCTACATCCATTGCCTCATCAGGCCCGTGTGCTTCCTTGCCCCTGTATCCTGTCCCACGGAACACGGCAACTGAGAGCTGTGTTCTCTCTCTCCATTGCACTCACTAAATTCCAGAATGAGATTTTTACCAGAAAATGTAATTTTTAGTAATTTATTCCTTGTCAAATTACTTGAAAAGGGCAGTAACTCTGCTTCATGCCACTTTTAATCAGGGTTTTTTTCACTATATAAATGTACTTGATTAAAAGACTTTCTTCTCGTGTTCAGTGAAATTCAAATGGCCATATCGTTTAGGGACAAGTAACGATGTGCCTTAAAGCGAGAAGATCTACGAAACCGGGGACTTGATAGGTCAAATTAATTCTGTTTTTCTATCACACAACAGAACAAGGTACAGGAGTTTATTAAGTGCTGGATGGATAAGGATTTCTCCCTGCTACAGTATGTCTGAAGCCCCTGAGCACTATTTTGCTCATAGCAAAGAAAGTTTCTAAATGGTAGGACCCCTGAACGGCCCTCTATTTTACAAATTCAACCTTCTACTTCCCTACTTAAAGAAGAAACCCTTGTAAGGTATTCAGAATACAGTGCAATACGGACCAAAGAATAACCATACATCGAATCACAGATTACAACAAAAAGCTGTTACATGGGTAAGTTCTTACCAGACAGGGTACTGCCATGTGAGTCCATACGGCAGGGAAATGTAATGTATCGCGGCACCAGCTTTATCAGTAGTTGGGGCTGTTCGGAAGGTCCGGGAGTAGGGTCAACACTGACGGGTACAGTAAACCAGACTCTCTGCTGTCAACACTGGTTTACTAGGAGGGAAGTCATCTATGACAGGTTCATCCCCTCGCTCATCAGATTCTGACATCTGTACTAAGATCCTATTACCTTTAATACAGAAATATTTCTGGTTAATATTGTCTATTTTCAAACATTACCGGGCCTACATGATACTTGAAGTCATTATACTTGGAACATTTTTGACTAAATAAGTACATTAACTATGAGAAAAAAAAAACTTTTAAAAATCGTCCTGTTTAATGAGCAGATATTTTGGAAAAATTCTCTTTTTCTGGAAAATAAAACTTTTAACAACCTGGCCTAAACAGCAACATCTTTGCAAATATGAAACTGATTCACTCAATTTTTTCAGAAGGCAGCCATCTTGATTTCCGGGTTAATGTTGCAATATTGATCACTATTATAAAATGCATATATTTGTCAGCATCCTTTTGCACTTCGGAAAATCCGCCGTTAAAATTTCTTATTCTATATGCCTCGAAACCGAGTGAGAGCTGATTTATGAAAAAAATATTTACAAACAAGAGCTGTCTCCATAGGATGACACATGCCCACGATGGCACACTTTGATTGAGTAGTTAGGGCCGAATGTTAGAGTTCAGGACCTTTTGACCTATGGGGCTGAGAGTCTGCGCGCGACACGTTCGTTTTACTGTGTCAAACCTTCATGTGTAAGTAGTTATTTTAAAAATCCATGGCATGAATGACAAAGATCTGGACCGGACCCGCATCAATGCACTATCATGAAAATGACCTTTAAACGGCTAAGTGTGACCTTGACCTATGAGCTATGGACTGGGTCTTACGCACGACACGTTTCGTCTTACTGTGGTAACATTCATGGCCAAGTTATTTGAAAAATCCGTCCATGGATGACAAAGAGATGGACCGGACACGCCATCAATGCACTATTCTTTTAACGTCTAAGTGTGACCTTGACATTTGAGTACGGACTGGGTCTTGGCGCGACACGTCGTCTTACTGTGGTACACATTCATGCCAAGTATTTGAAAATCCATCCATGGATGGACAAAGTATGGGACACAGGACACGCCCGTCAATGCACTATCCTTTAAGTCCAAGTGTGACCTTGACCTTTGAGCTACGGACCTGGTCTGCGCGCGACACGTCGTCTTACTGTGGTGACACATCAGGGTTTTCCCTGGGTTTTTTTTTGGGAGGTCCATGGACTCCATGGCTGCTACTTAAAAGGGTCCCTAATAATTTTTGGGGGTCCACAAATTATTGATCTTGAAACTGACATTATTATTAAAAATTTACCTAAAACCCTTTCTTTTTAATTTAGATAGTTGTTGATTCAATACTTTCGGATATGGTATCTTTCAAACATCGGCATGAGCTTCTCATTCCGAACTGATTACAAAAGGTGTGATAGCTTTTTGTTATGAATAAATAGCCAGTAATTACCGTTGTCATATTATTGTTGTTCACAGTTTTATGTCGGTTAAAGATAATACTCGGATCCTTAATTAGTATCATAATTTCTGCGTTTATTATATTTTTTCATCAAAAATACTTTAAATTTATATGATAATTATGTTGTTAATAAAAAAATAAACCATTCGATCTTTAACGGATACGTAACGGTTAATTTAGATTTTAGCGGTGCGTTAGCGCGGAGAGTTAGTTTCCTTTACCAAAATGGCGAACATCGATAATAAACTTGTTTAGAAGTTGGAAAATGGTCTATACATGTGTATATGAGCACCCGATTACAGATGGTCCCGGTGGTAATTAACTGCGCATTTTACATGGTAATTGCGCCAGGAGGCCTGCAGTGCAAAGGAGTTGCGTGAAGATTTTGCGGATCCAGTGGGACGCAGAGGCACTAAATAATGCGAGTTCAAAGCAGTAAAATGCGTCAGGGTCGCAGAAAACTGCGTCCGGGAAAACCCTGTACACATTCTGCCAAGTTATTTAATATCCATCAATCGATGACAACGATATGGGACCGGACACGAAACTTGCGGACAGAATGACAGACCGACAGACGGACAGGCCGACGACGACAGTCGGTTCAAAAACTATATGCCTCCCTTCGGGGGCATTAAAAAACAAGAACTGTCACAAATGCCCCCGAAGTGTGCCCAAGAATGCTAGTTGTCTGCGCAAAACAATCACACATCATTTCGTGACCTTGACCTTCACCCGAAAAACCCGGGTCGTAAGCGTGACATACCTTCTCAATATGGTTAACATTTGTGGAAATTATTTTCAAATTCCTTGATAAATGGCCAGAGACAGAGTTAGTTATGGACTAGACAAGAAATATGTGTGCAGTGCTCCAAGTAATTTTTTTGACTATGAGTATTTAATCATCATATTTTTATTAGTGACTGAGTAAAATGGTTAAAAATCTGAAATGACAGTGACTAGGAGTAAAATTTTTTTTTTTTGTACTCCTAAAAATTTATGAATAAGAAAATAAACCAGAAATCAGTTTTTTAACATATGTATTGGGGGATCATAATCACCCATGGAATGTGTTTGCAGTTCAGTTTCAAAGTCAATATTAAAGTTTTGGCTTCTTTTTTCTTCCTTGGCTTGCTTTGGCTTCACATCATATGAATCCATTATTCAATTTACCTTTATATATTTGGGATCCATTTTTGTTGGTTTAAAGAAGGCATCGTGTGTGTTCACTTTTTTTTTTTATTATTTTAGATAGAGACATTTTTGATGTTTCACTCTTCACTGGAAGTTGATATTTTTAAATCGACACCGCTTTAAAAAACACTCGTACTGTCAATATTAATTTCCCACTATCTGATTTACGCACGCACTGAGTGTTCTAATATAGTTTAAACCTAGGTTTTCTGAGTACCATTCAATGCGTGTGTACATTCAAGTGGGAGATTAATGCCTACCCGTGCTCTGTTACATTAAAGCATCCTGACGATTCAGATTTTGTTTACAAACGCTAGTAAAAAGTCATTGCATTTGTTTCTGTAATTTCATTATACGTTTTTATACGCATAAAAATTATCAGACATGCGTATATGCATTTTGTTCGGACAAGAAACAGACCATGTTAACCTTTTACCTCTAAGGGCGTCTTCAGGCGGGAATGTTTCTTGACACGAGAAACTGTTCATGGCTTTTGGCGCCTGTTCCGTTAGAAAAAAGCACGCTCAACGCCAAGAACATGATCCAAGAACACTGTTCGCGGGTCAAAATTTTACACCATCTTTTACTGGGAGCAACAGGAACATGTTTCGAGAACACTCAACTAAAATGGCGGCATAAATGGACTTTTGTTCTTTCTTCTTTGTTTACAGAAGTCCAAAATACAAGTTAGCAACAACGAATCATCGCGACAGTCTGCAGTTTCTGTGTCACAGATTATCCCTCTAGCATTTGATGTATTGCTAGTGTTTCTTGCGGCGAAATGATGGGCGAGCCCTCTTTAATGTTCTTGATTGCCGTTCTTGGCGTTTGTGCGGCTCAAATTAAGAACACTGTTCTCCTATATCTCGCAAACCAACAGTCGAGTTATCAAGAACTTCCCCCCGAAGACGCCTTACGTGAGACATTGGGCCTTAGGGCTAGGGGTCGGGTCTTGGCAAGGGCACGTCGTTTCATTATGGTGAACATTTATGCCAAGTTTTTTCAAAATCCCTTCATGGATGGCAGTTATGGACCGGACACGAAAAAAAAACCCTGTTAACCTTGACCTTAAGTGTGACTTGACCTTGGAGCTAGGGGTCTGGGTCTTGCGCATGACAACGTCATTGAATATAGGGAACATTTTGCCAAGAAATTTAAAATCTCTTCATCAATGGCAAGTTATATACCGGACAAGAAAAGTCAAAGTTAACCTTTAACCTCTGAGTGTGACCTTGACTTTGGAGCTAGGGGTCTGGGTTTCCTTGCGCATGACACGTCCTCATTATGGTGAACTTTATGCCAAGTTTTTTCAAAATTCCTTTATGGATGGCAAGTTACAGCCTAGACAAGAATTTACACGGGCGTACGCCCTCCATGGACGACGAACAGTTTTTGATTTTAATTTGCCCACCTTCGGGGTCATAAAAAACTGTATATATGGTAACTTTTGACAACTAATCATGACTTTTACCAGCAATTCTTTTACACTGGTATTTTCAGTGTAAAAATATGTATATTGATT
>NW_026459429.1:0-3440 GCF_021730395.1 Mercenaria mercenaria | reverse complement strand
GATCGCGCGGTGTCCGTCGTCCGTCCGTGCGTCCGTAAAACTTTTTTGCTTGTGACCACTCAAGAGGTCACATTTTTCATGGGATCTTTATGAACAGTTGGTCAGGAATGGGTCATCTTGAGATATCTAGTCAATTCCGAAACTGGTCACGTGCCATCAAAAACTTAGGTCAGTAGGTCTAAAAAAATAGAAAAAACCTGTTGACCTCTCTAGAGGCCATATATTTCACAAGATCTTCATGAAAATTGGTCAGAATGTTCACCTTGATGATATCTAAGTCAAGTTCGAAACTGGGTCACGTGCCATCAAAAACTAGGTCAGTAGGTCTAAAAATAGAAAAACCTTGTGACCTCTCTAGAGGCCATATTTTTCATGAGATCTTCATGAATATTGGTCAGAATGTTTATCTTGATGATATCTAGGTCAAGTTCGAAACTGGGTCACGTAGGGTCAAAAACTAGGTCATTAGGTCTAAAAATAGAAAAACCTTGTGACCTCTCTAGAGGCCATATTTCTCAATGAAATCTTCATGAAAATTGGTCAGAACGTTCCTCTTGATGATATCTAGGTCAAGTGCGAAACTGGTCATGTGGGGTTAAAAACTAGGTCAGTAGATCTAAAAAATAGAAAACCTTGTGACCTCTCTAGAGCCATATTTTTCATGAGATCTTCATGAATATTGGTCAGAATGTTCACCTTGATGATATCTAGGTCAAGTTCGAAACGGGGTCATGTGGGGTCAAAAACTAGGTCAGTAGATCTAAAAATAGAAAAACCTTGTGACCTCTCTAGTGGCCATATTTCTCAATGGATCTTCATGAAAATTGGTCAGAATGTTTACCTTGATGATACTAGGTCAAGTTCGAAACTGGGTCATGTGCGGTCAAAAACTAGGTCAGTAGGTCTAAAAATAGGAAAACCTGTGACCTCTCTAGAGGCGATATTTTTCAATGGATCTTCATGAAAATTGGTCAAAAATGTTTACCTTGAAGATATCTAGGTCAAGTTCGAAACTGGGTCACGTGGGGTTAAAAACTAGGTCAGTAGATCTAAAAATAGAAAAAACCTTGTGACCTCTCTAGAGGCCATATTTTTCATGAGATCTTCATGAATATTGGTCAGAATGTTCATCTTGATGACATCTAAGTCAGATTCGAACTGGGTCACGTGGGGTCAAAAACTAGGCAGTAGGTCTAAAAATAGAAAAAACCTTGTGACCTCTCTAGAGGCCATATTTCTCAATGGATCTTCATGAAAATTGGTGAGAATGTTCAGCTTGATGATATCTAGGCCCAGGTTCATAACTGGTCATGTGCGGTCAAAACTAGGTCAGTAGGTCGAAAAATAGAAAAACCTTGTGACCTCTCTAGAGGCCATATTTTCACGAGATCTTCATGAAAATTGGTGAGAATGTTCACCTTGATGATATCTAGGTCAAGTTTAAAAGTGGGTCACGTGCCTTCAAAAACTAGGTCATTAGGTCAAATAATAGAAAAACCTTGTGACCTCTCTAGAGGCCATATTTTTCAATGGATCTTCATGAAAATTGGTCAGAATTTTTTATCTTGATGATATCTAGGTCACATGTGCTCAAAAACTAGGTCACTATGTCAAATAATAGAAATAACGATGTCATACTCAGTTGAACACTGGGTCATGTGGAGATAGGTGAGCGATTCAGGACCATCATGGTCCTCTTGTTCAATAATAATTCTTGCACAATTAGTTTTGTTTGCCAAGTAAATTAAACAAAATGTTGGAAAAACCAACTTGTTTCTATTTTTAGTAACATGACTGTCTGCAACCTCGGCAAAACATAATTACAAGATTTTGCTGAAGAAATGTATGATTTGTATGCAAAAACCTCTCAAAATGCATAAAAACACAAATATTAATTGAATAAAGTACCCAAAACATGTTGACAGGTAGTTCTTATACCATTAAAATAAATTGTCACATATTTTCGCGACCCAGTTTTTACACTCGAAAAGACAGGCACTTTGCCATTCTACTTTTTGGATAATTTCAGTTATAACTTTGGTGAAAACAAACTAAACAAAAATTATAGCATGACAAATAAAGAGTTACTGTATTTTTAGGCAATATTTGAACACAATCCTGAAAAAAAAATCTCAAAATTTCACAAGGGGATACTGTCTACCAGTAAAATTTGAAACTGAAGATTTAAACTAATATATATTAATTAAAAACTCACTTAATTTGTCAGTATATTTTCCCAAATTTGACAATTTACCGCGTTAAAAATTCCCAATATAACCAGGGGCCTTTTTCCCAAAACCCCCTGAAAAAGCCCTGCTAGGTCAAGTTCAAAACTAAGTCACTATATCAAATAATAGAAAAAACGACGTCATACTCAAAACTGGGTCATGTGGGAAGAGGTGAGCGATTCAGGACCATCATGGTCCTCTTGTTTTTAGCTCACCTGTCACATAGTGACAAGGTGAGCTTTTGTGATCACGCAGCGTCCGTCGTCCGTGCGTCCGTCCGTGCGTCTGTCCGTAAACTTTTGCTTGTGACCACTCTAGAGGTCACATTTTTTGTGGGATCTTTATGAAAGTTGGTCAGAATGTTCATCTTGATGATATCTAGGTCAAGTTCGAAACTGGGTCACATGCCATCAAAAACTAAGTCAGTAGGTCTAAAAATAGAAAAACCTTGTGACCTCTCTAGAGGCCATATATTTCAAAAGATCTTCATGAAAATTGGTCAGAATGTTTACCTTGATGATATCTAGGTCAGGTTCGAAACTGGGTCCCGTGCCGTCAAAAACTAGGTCAGTAGGTCTAAAAATAGAAAAACCTTGTGACCTCTCTAGAGGCCATATATTTCACAAGATCTTCATGATAATTGGTCAGAACGTTCACCTTGATGATATCTAGGTCAAGTTCGAAACTGGGTTGCGTGCCATCAAAAACTAGGTCAGTAGGTCAAATAATAGAAAAACCTTGTGACCTCTCTAAAGGCCATATTTTTCATGGATCTGTATGAAAGTTGGTCTGAATGTTCATCTTGATGAAACTAGGTCGAGTTCGAACTGGGTCACGTGCGGTCAAAAACTAGGTCAGTAGGTCTAAAAATAGAAAAACCTTGTGACCTCTCTAGAGGCCATATATTTCATGAGATCTTCATGAATATTGGTCAGAATGTTCACCTTGATGATATCTAGGTCAAGTTCGAAAGTGGGTCACGTGCCATCAAAAAACTAGGTCAGTAGGTCAAATAATAGAAAAACCTTGTGACCTCTCTAGAGGCTAAAATTTTCATTGGATCTGTATGAAGTTGGGCTGAATGTTCATCTTGATGATATCTAGGGCAAGTTCGAAAGTGGGTTACGTGCCTTCCCAAAAACTAGGGCCCGTAGGTCAAATAATAGAAAAATCTTGTGACCTCTCTAAAGGCCAATTTTTCATGGGACTGTA
>NW_026459428.1:0-20045 GCF_021730395.1 Mercenaria mercenaria | reverse complement strand
AGCCGTCGATTCAGGTAACATTTTTCATGATAACTTTCTTAATCCTGCACCAATTTTATTCAAATAAAGACGAGGGCCCGGTCATAAGAAAGATACAATCACGGCCCATCAGTTTGAGAAGAATAAATTCGTATTTTTGTCGAAAAGTGCAACCGCGCATTTTTCAGTCAGATTGCCGACGTGCTATGTGTGGGTGCATTCTGTTAAAATCGTTTATAAAACTCTTAAAAATGCGTTCAGCGACAGGGCAAATGGAACCGAGAATGTAATTTTACCTTGTTTGACAATTGCAAAATGATCGTTAAGAAATATAGAGTATTCCTCTCGTTTTTTAAATAAATAAAAACATGCTATGTGTGGGTGCCGCTAAATTTATGCTATGTGTGGGAGTAAACTCATAAAAATGATACTGTTGCTTGAGATACTTTCACTAAGTGAGTTTTAACTTACTCGTGTTACGTTCATAGAAATGAGTATCCATCTAGCATAACTGATCTTTTTTATTTTTTTTTTAGAAAGTCGCTGTGTTATGGAGAATAGCGCGTCAGATTCATTGTTGTTATTGATTACGAGCGCGTGTTATCAAGCATAATTATTTAAACGTTGAAACTCGGATATGTGTTTGAAGTAAAATTTATGAAAACGTTATTTCCAATCTCCTTCAGTTGTATTAATGTGTTGTTTTTTATCTTGATTCATAAACAACGTTTTTCATAAACATGCAATTGAATCAGTGTCCCTATGGTAGTTTTAAAGGGCAGTATGTGTGACAATATAGTGTAGAGCATAGATCGTAGCCTTGGATGCTGCTCCATTGTAAATTCCACTGCTCACCTAGTTCGTGGTTAGTTGCAGCTAAAATGGTATTTATTGTAGCTTTGCGCTATACGTTTGAAACAACACAAATTACTACTATTACAGGGTTGTAGTTCAAACCACTTTTCAAGCATAAAGAAAGGGCTTCAATCCCTCCAACGAAAGTAAAGTACCTGCGATAGTGCATGTAAAACATTGCTATTAAATTCATACCACACACATAACGCATGGAGTCATTTCATCAGAGTCGTTATTCATGTTTAAATCACTGTACGTCAGTATTGCGTCTTAACTGTTCAAACGAAAATATAAACACATAGTTAAGAAATTGACCGTCTTGACCGCGGGAAGCAAGAGGATGAAGGCATTCGGAAGAGCCTCACACTTGCTATGATCATTGAAGACTATCCTCCGGAATTATGGACTCATGTCTATACAGACGGATCAGCCACATGCGCCGCAAAGATGGAGGAGCAGGAGTTTTCATTCAATACCCATCTGGCAAGAGAGAAACACTACATGCAGCCACAGGAAAACACTGCAGCAACTACGAGGCGGAGACTGAAGCACTCATGAAGGCCGTCTCAATGGTTGAAGACTCGGCAGAAGAAAGCTCCTCAATCGTCTTTTTCACAGATACACTGTCTGTCATGGAAGCTCTGATCAACAATAAAGCTCCGCAGTTAGCCAGAAGAATGCAGAGCCTGAGTATAACCTGCAAAGTAGCACTTCAGTGGATTCCATCCCATTGTGGACTTGCAGGCAATGAAGAGGCAGACAAACTGGCTAAGCTAGGAGCTCAGTCAGAACAACCAACAGGACCAGTGAGTTACAAGGAGAAAGTCACCATTATCAAGGCACTAACGAGACCAAGGATGGAGGAAGATGCTTTTCATCTCCTTGATCGGTCTGAACAAGTGATGATGGTCAGCTCCGCTCAGGGCACAACAAGCGCAATGCTCACATGTACAAGAAATACAGACTGACATCATCGTCAACTTGTCCATGTGGTGAAGAAGATCAGACTGCGGAGCATATACTTCAGAGATGTAAAAGGCACGACCAGGAGCGAGCTGCGACTTGGCCGATAGATACCTCAATCCACCAGAAACTGTATGGAGGCATTGAGGATCTTAGGCAAACCACAAGTTTCATCGAGGCTACTGGTCTGAAAGTGTAGATGCGAACGACAAGAAGAAGAAGAAGAAGAAGTTAAGAAATGATATTTTGACAAAAGTTTATATACAGAAACAGTAAAAAGGTAAGACAATATAGTGAACTCTTCCGTGCCAAACAACAAGGTGAATCATATTGCATGGAGAGTTTACTTGCCTGACTTACCCATTTTACTATTGAAAATATTTTGTATATAAACAATGTTCAAAATATCGTCTGTGAATATAACTAATATTAGGATTGACATGTATGTTGTGATGCAGTAAGTTTGTTTGTTTGTTCGTTTGATTTCAACGCCCTTTTCAACAGTCGGAGTCATATGAGGCGGGCAGCTCACCTAACCATCGTTCCTGGAAAGTACCATTATACTAGACTCCCATCCTCCGTAAGCAACTGCATACTTTCTCACATAAAGAGACATAGTCGGTAGCTGGGGCTCGAACCTACGGTCCTCTATCAATGAGAGGTTACAGTGGTTTGAAGTCAGCGACCTTAACCACTCGACCACGGAGGCAGGTCACAGTAGATAAGTATAATGGAGTGTCCTTTATCACTAACAAAGTAGAAGACAATCAAAATATTGGTAAAATTATGTCTGTTAGATCATTTTAAGAGTTCCTTGGACAGTTCACCCCCTTCGTAACAAACAATTTTATTCTTAATTTGTTTGATAATTTCTTTGGAGCCTTATTTTCTGCAATGGTCTTGTTAGAATGAATGTAGGCGCTTACAAAACTTACACAAAAAACAAAAGCTATGATAGATATTATCTCACAACAGACCTGGGATGAACTCTTCTAAAATCACAAACTGAAACTTTAATTACCAAGAAAGGTAATTGATTGAGTGTTTCTTTAAAATTATTTGGCTGTACTTTTAGCGATAGACGCGCTACAGATTGGTTTTGTAAGCAGTGGAATTTACAATGGAGCAGCATCCAAGGCTACGATCTATGCTCTACACTATATTGTCACACATACTTGCCCTTTAAAACTACCTTAGGGACACTGATTCAATTGCGTGTTTATGAAAAACGTTGTTTATGCATCAAGATAAAAAAAACACTTCAACACAACTAAAGGAGATTGGAAATAACTTTTTCATAAATATTACTTCAAACATATATCAGAGTTTTATCGTTTATTCTAGCATAAAACTGCTGTTATTGTCACTTTTCGTGGGTGTTTTAACAGGAAAGAAAACGTGTGTTAACAGAGAGATTCTCGCGCTCACGTGCTGTTATAACACCTTTTTATATATGCACGTTCCATGGCAGAGCGTAAACGTAAGCCCCAAAACGGATAATTCAAAATGAAATGACGTCAGCGTGACAAAACAACGTAGATTTTATCGCGCATTTCATGGAAATTCAATGACGTTGAGGAACAATATATTCATTTTAACGCGTTTTATGCTAGAATAGCGTTAGCGCATATTCTTTTCGTGTTACAACATCTTCAGAATCCCGTGGGAATCGTTGGTACCCTCGGCATTCTGCAGATTTTATAACACGAAAAAACATGCGTTATCCCTACAAAGATGTTTGATAACACGCGCTCGTAATCAATAACAACAATGAATCTGACGCGCTATTCTCTATAACACAGCGACTTTCTAAATAAAAATAAAAAAGATCAGTTATGCTAGATGGATACTCATTTCTTCTATGAATGTAACACGAGTAACTTAAAACTCACTTAGTGCAAGTATCTCAAGCAACGGTATCATTTTTATGAGTTTACTCCCACACATAGCATAAATTTAGCGGCGCCCACACATAGCATGTTTTTATTTATTTAAAAAACGAGAGGAATACGCTATATTTCTTAACGATCATTTTGCAATTGTCAAACAAGGTGAAATTACATTCTCGGTTCCATTTGCCCTGTCGCTGAACGCATTTTTAAGAGTTTTATAAACGATTTTAACAGAATGCACCCACACATAGCACGTCGGCAATCTGACTGAAAAATGCGCGGTTGCACTTTTCGACAAAAATACGAATTTATTCTTCTCAAACTGATGGGCCGTGATTGTATCTTTCTTATGACCGGGCCCTCGTCTTTATTTGAATAAAATTGGTGCAGGATTAAGAAAGTTATCATGAAAAATGTTACCTGAATCGACGGCTGTTTATGTTTTTTATACCCACACATAGCCATAAAAGTCACGTGGTATAGGCACCGTGATGCAGAAGTTCCAAAAGATAAATTATAGCAAAAACCAGTTTTTCGCGGGCGCTCAATCCCGAATATGCTACAACTTCACATGCTGCATATTATTCCTACATGGCTTCATGTCTCTATTGAAAATCTTGAAGAAATGAATAAAATACTTTAAAAACAAACTTTTTATTTTTTATTTTCGATACGTCAGGGCCAAAAAAAACCCTGGTCTGACTGTGTGAGATCAATTTAAAACATATATGGGCCTATAAAATAAAAATTTTTGTAAAAATCCTGGGGTTTGATGATTTGGTAAATTCTTTCTGAGATACCCCCGACCAAATTTCGGATTACGGACGGCCCGGACGTGCGGGCGGGGCAACACTGTTGCCCACCCAAAAATAAGGGAAGGCAGGTGGGGGGCATATAAAAAGAAATTAATTTCATATTTTTAACATTTTTTCTGTGAAAAAAGAAATCTTTTTCCCCCCAGTTAAATTTTTAAAATTTATTTAAAAAACTTTCTTCTGAAATATGCCCTAATTTTTTTCATACAAAAAAATACGGTTTCTTTTTTACCGCGGGTTTCCCAATAAAAATTCAGTAAATTTCCCCGGATGAATATTTGTATATGTACATACATTACATTTGGGAAAATTTGAAATGTGTCTGAATTGAAACCAATCTTCTAATTTGGTTTTTTTGAAAATTACCCCCATAAATTACGTGATAAAGAAAAATATAAAATATAATGATTTGACCCGCAAAAAATTTGGGGTTGCATCCGCGCGTTTTGATCGGGAAATCCATGCTGTTCGCTACCAGTTTTCTACTTCCTTAGGTGGTCGAAAACGCGGGTGTTGGTTTTCTCAGGGGCGGGGGCCTCATTTGTATTACAATAAGGGAAAAGTATTTTTCCGAAAGTATTAGAATTTTTAAAACGGATTGGTTAAATTTTATTTCCCCAAAACGGGTTTACGCATTTTTAGTAAAAAGGGAGTTTGCTAAGTCAGAAAAAAGCGGGAAAATGCGAAACGTAAATTTCCCCCCCGCCAATGCGAATTTGAGACTTTTTTTTGCGACTTCGTGGGCCTCAAAACGAAGTGGGTTTGGGTCAAGGATTTTTTTTTTCCTTTATTTTGTTTGAAAAAATCCCTTTAAATTTAATTGTAAAAAATGTAAAAAAATCTTGGCCCAGTAAATGCATGCCCCCAAATTTTATACAAAAAAGGCATTTCCGAAAAGATTTTTTTTGGGGAAAAAACCCTTTGCTGTTTTAATGGCTAAATTTAAATTTATTCGGAAAGGCCCGAAAAATTATCACTTAAAATTTGTGTGAGTCAATTGTTGCGGTGGGGCTAACAATTATTTGGTAAAAGTGAGCTTTTTTTAAATTTTAAAATGTTTTTCTTATTTTTTTAGGTCAGAAAAATGTACGAAAAAATGGGGGTGGGGGAAAATTTATGACAATATTCCAAAAAACGAAGTCGGTGCCCCCCAAATTTTTGGGTTTGATCTTTTTATAGTAAAAAAAATTTTTATAAGTAATATTATTTTTTAAAAAAATTTTTTGGGGACCCAGTTTTTGCCCCCCCAAACTACTTATTTCTTTGGGCCCGGCACGAAAACAAAAAAATTTCTAAAAGTTTTTGAATGATTTTTGCTAAAGTAAGCTTTCCTTTGGCAATAGTGGGGCATTATTTAAAAAATTTAAAATTCCCCGTATGGGTTTTTCGACTGGCATATTAAAAAAAAATTTGGAAAAAAAAAAACTTTTTTAAAAAAAATGAATGCCCAAAAGGGAAAATTAAATTTCGCCAGGGAAAACGGAAAACGTTACAATTTTTCCGAAGGCAAAAAACGTAAAAATTTGGGCGTCATTTGGTAAAGTGTCTTTTTGACCTTTTCAATAATTGTACACCCGGAAAAAGATCAATTTTTGGTGTTTTTTTTTGTATGTTACCCAAGGGTCCCCAACTTGTTTTTAAAAAACCCGCTCTTTAAAACCTTTCTTCCCCTTTTAATGCTAGAAGGGCGATAACGATTTTCTTTTTATGTGTTGTAAAAACCCTTCGGGAACCCCCTGGGGGAACACTTTGACCAGAACCCTCCCCCACCGGGGCTGGGAAAAAAACCCAGTCCCTCGGGATTCTCCCGATGTTAAAACAGGGAAAAATAATGGGGTTTAAAAATACAAGGGGAAAGGGTTTGGGGTTTGCTGTAAAATTCAAATAACAATGGGAAAACAAAAGGAGCAAAACACAACCGCTTCACACTGATACTTTTAATATTTTAAAAATTTAAATTTGGTTTATGCCCTTTCGATGTCCCGTGATAGAGGGTTTTTTTTAGGGGCGGCGGTTCATAACATTAAAGTAAATCGATTTTTTTCCCTCCCCACCCCCCCAAAAAAAATCCTCAGAAATACTGTTTTTATGAACTTCAAAAAAAAGTGCGGGTATACGTCCTTCTACGGGTAGAGGAAAAACTTGGACAGCAAAAATTCCCCCAAATTCTGATTTTTCCCAATAAAATGGAGGGGGGTTTTATTTAGTTTTTTAAATTGCCTTTGGAGTACAAAAATTTTAAAATTTAGTTAACTACGACAATTTTTCGTTATTTCATTATTTTAAAAAGGTAAGTGAAAATCGGGAAAACAAAATTACGTTACAGTGCAAATTTTTTTCTTTTGAAAAAAATTTTTTTAAAAAAAATTTACAAAACAACATTTGTGTCCGTTTTTTAATTTTCCCGGACAAAATACACTTTTTTGTTTTTTAAGAAATGCGTTTTTTATATTTTTATGTTTAAGAAAAAAAAAATAAAATTTGTAGGGGAAAAAAATTACGTAATTTAAACAAATACAGTTATCATAAAACCCCTTTTCATACGGATTATGAAATACGTTCTTTATATCATGTAGATTAACGTATTTAAAATTGATGAGGAAAAACTACTATACCCAACAAAAAAATTACTTTTGGGTTTCTTGAATACCCAAAATTTTACAGTCTTTTGGTAAAAATTGTATCCCCCTTTTTCGTTTAAACGTATCTGTCGATTTTTAAAATTTGCTTAATTGGCTTTAAATTTTTGGCTTATATTTCTATATTTTGATTTGTTTTTTTGGAAAAAAAAGAAATTAACATAAAATGTTTTTGTTTTGTAAGAAAAAATTTTAAATTTGAACTCAAAAACAAAAAAAGTAAAAAATTTGAAAACGTTTGTTTTATTCAATTTTATGATCTCTTTTTAAAACTCCAAATTTAATAATAAAATCTTAAAAAAACTTTTTCTAAATTTTAAAGTTAAGGTGATGATTATTCAAAAAATTTCAAACTTTTTTAAATTTTATACCCAATTTTTTGTAAAAAGTATCTGTTGTTTGAAAACGTATTGTTTTTAATATGTTTTTTCAAGGGGAAAAAATTTTGAAACTGGACTAAAAGAAAAATACTTTAATTTCGGTTCAAAGTTAAAAAAAATTTTTAAATCCCAAGGGCCAGTAACATTTCTAGAAAAATGAATTTTAAATTTTATGCGGGATGAAACATTTCGTAACGTATTGTTAAAAAAAAAAATTAAAAACCCCAGGGGCAGTTGAAACATCTTTTTTATTTTATTTTCTAAATATATTTATTTCATTAAAAAATAAATGTTATTTTAAATATCTTTAAAACCCATTCAAACTTTTCAATTTCGTTCCAATCAATTCTATCAATTAATTTTATTTCTTCAGGTAACAATCAGGGACAACATGAGGTATACATAATTTTATTAAACATGTGGGGCAAAAAAAAGGCCATGGGGAAAAAAAATTCGTTATCATTTACAATAGTAGATTTTAAAAAAAATGTTTAAATTGATATATATTTGGATTTATGGTTATGGGGAGAGAACAACGTTTTTTTCTTGCCAAACTTAAAAGTACCCTTTAAAAAATTAAAAAAAAAATAGATATGGAAATTTATTAAAAGGGGTGTGACATCTACAAAAATTTAGTTTTTAATTTTTTACAAAGTTGCTTTGTTATTGTATTCAGACACATTTTTCCCTTGAAATTTTTTTAAATTTAATTGTTGATCTTTTTAAAAATTTTGGGGTCGTTTATAGTTTTCCCAATTTAAAAAAGTGTTTTTTCTTCTTAACCGAAAAAAAACTAAACTTTAAAATTTAAAATAATGGGACTCATCTCCTATATTGGTGTTACATAAATTACTTTTTTCTAAAATTTAAAAATCAACTGCATTCCAGCTTCCAGTTTCAACTGGCATCTTATGATTTTAGTTCTAAATTTTTTCAAAAAACTTCAGTAATTTGGGGGTTTTTTTAAAAAATTTGTCTTAAAAATTTAAATCAGTTTTAAACAATTTGTAAATTTTTTTTTTAAATTGAGCTTTTCTTTCGGAATACCACTTTTTTTAAAAAAAAAAATCTGACTTTTTTTGTTAATTGTGGCTGTTTAACCAGGTGTATTTTAAAAAAAAACATGATTTGTCCCTTTATATTGTATAACCCGCTTTTTAAAAAAATATTTCTAACATTTCCCAACCCAATTAAAAACCATGCAAAATTGGAACAGAATTTGTGTACCTTAAATGATTTAAAACATAATACTGTAAGACAAACTAGATAGTTTTGGAAAAACCGGGTTTTAACCAATAAGCCCAGTATGTAATAATTCTAGATTCAATACTAAAATAAGGGGTTTAACACCTGTTCCCATGACCAAAAAAGGGTTTGTTGTAAATTAAGTCCAAAATTATATTTAAAAAATTTTAAATTTTAAACTTTTCCCCAATTACCCAATATTCCCAAATCCCCAAATTTTCCGCCATATAAAAAACCCGGGTTTGACAGTTTTTTTAAAAAAGGGATCTTTTTGGGCATTTTCAATAGGTGGGTTGGGGGGGACTTTGCCTTCTTAATGGGCTATACTTTGGGCCTTTTTTCCCTTTTTTTAGAAATTTTAATTTTTTTCCCATTAAAAAAAAACCCAAATTTCTGCTAAATAAAAAACCCTAAATATTTATATTCTTTAAAATTTAACCGTTGCCCTTTAAAAACAAAAAGTTTTAAATTCATATGTTTCCCTTAAAAAATTTCCCAAAAATTTTGGGTTTTTAGCAGGGGTTCATTTTTAAATTTTCCCTTTCATTGCAAAAATCCGCGTATTTTTTAAAGCTTTTTGTAAACCCCCCCCCTTTTGTTCTGACAAAATATCAGTATATCTGCAAAACAGAATAAAAAAAATTTTAAAAAAGGGATAAAATACATCATTTTAAAATTTTTTGGGACATACAGTCAAAAACCTTCGGGTATACCACTTTTACAAAAAAATCAAGAGTCTTTTAAAATACAAAAAAAGGAAAAGGGGCGAAAAATTTTTCCCCCCCCCCTGACAAAGGCCTTTTTTGGCAAGAAAAAAAAGGGTTTTTTCCCCCATTAACATTAAGGGCATTACGCCCTGAGTTTTTGAATTTGAATATCTGTTGCCCAAAATTTTCGACAAAAAAGGTATGCGTTTCAAATACACCATGTTTGGGACACATATTGAAAAAGGCGAAATTTTGTTAAAGTTTTTTTAAATAAATTAAACTAATCGGGGGAGCTTAACGGGTTTGTAATTGCCCCAATTTTTAAAATTTCAATTTAATGAAAATTTTTTTAAAACCCTAGATCGTCGAATAGTTTTTTGCCCAAATTGTGCATGTGAAAAACTTTTGTTTTCAAAAAAATTAGTTATTTTAGGGGGAATTTCGGGTGCGTTTTAGAAAAGTATAAAAACAGGCCCCTTGATTTAAAAGGGCAAAAAAATTGATAAAAACCAAAAAGTACAAAAAAGTTTAACTGTGTGACTTTTTTAAATTGGAGTGCTCCTCTATCTGTAAAATGGAGTATAATCTTTTTTTAAATATATTTTCTAAATAGTTTTATTCTGTCTTCAAAAAAAAAAGGCGTGTTTTTAAAAAAAATGAAACGTTTTTACGGTGTTCTGGGGAAAGGGGGACAGAAGCATGAATCGGAATCGCAGAAAAAACTTTGACGTCTTTAAAAAATTTAAAAATTGTTAATTTGTTTAAAATGCCTATTTTTTTTACAATGATATATTCTTTGGCGTTGTAATACTAATGTTTAATAATAGTTATTTTAAACTTTTTTAATTTGGAAAAATAAAAATAGCAACAGCCTTATTGTAATAAACATTTCCTGACCCGGGGCACCCCCCCTTTGGGGACATTTTCCCTATTCCCAATTTACCAGTGTTTACGTCCCGGGTCGCCCAAAAGGGTGAAATAGGGTTCAAACCTCCTGGAAATTTGTCCCATCATTTTCTTTTTAAGAAAAAAATATTTAACATTTCCCTTTTCCCCATACCCCTTTTACAAAAAGTGTGTTTATTAAAAAAATTGCAAAACCCGGGAGTTTTAAAAAATAAAATGAAAAAATCTTTTACAAAAAAAGAATTTCACCTGCGATTTGCGGGAAAACCCGTTATAAAAAATTTAAAAATAATGCCGCGAAATCTCTAAAAGTACAGTGTTTAAGATTTTTTTCTTGGGTGATGCACAGCAGCGTCTTATTTACTTGTTGTTGCCTTCTTTGGGGGGGCCCTTTTTTTTTTTTGGTGCGGGGAGTTGTTTTCAAGTGTTGGAAGATCTGCGTGGCCTGGGCTTATTAACCTTTCCCCGTTTTTTCTATAATGAATTTGTTCCTTCAGGGGGGAAAAACCCCCCCCCTCCCAGAAAACTTTTTTAAAGGGGGTTTGTTATAAAAACATACTGACTGAAGGGGCGTACAGTGCAGATTGATCGGGACTACCCCTATGATCTACACTGGTCGCAAAGGGGGGAATAGTCGAGCCAGCAGGAAAGGGGTTTAAAAAAATTAAAATTCTGACGTAAGTTGGACAGATTTAGGGGCCCTTTTTCTGTCATGGGGTTGGTTGCTGTTCATTTTTCTTTTAAAAGGGGAAAATAGGGCTTTTAAGGGAAAGCCTTTTAAAAATTTTATGATATTGAAATTTTCTCATTTTTGGGGTTGATCTAAAAAAACTTTTCCCAGTAAATTTAACCGGATTTCAGTTGTTTTTGGGATGCTAAACTAGAAGTCAAAGTTACCCGCGGTTAAAAAAAAAAATCCGATCAAAAACCCAATTTTTGAACTAAAAAATGTTTTGAAAAAAAAGCGCATGTCCCCCCCAAGGCAAAGTCCATAGGAAAGAAGTCAATAGGGGCAGGAGCGAAAGTAAAAGGGGAAAAAACTGATGGTTGGCTGCAATGGGGGATCTTTGCTTGGCATGTCCAGTCAACCCCCCCCTAAAATTTCAACACTCGTGGCCCAGTGGTTTTCAAGTCACTGTTTTAGGTTTCCCGTGACCCTTTAAACCCTTTTATCAAGTGACCTCAAAAAAAATTGGGGGCATCTTAACCCCTGCATGTCCAAAAAATCCCATTAAGTTTCAACATTGTAGGTAAGTGGTTCTCAAGTTTTTTCCAAAAAAAGATTTTACATGAAAGGCCAAATGTGACCTTGACCTTTAATAGGGCTGACCCAAAAAAACCCAAAAGGGGTAAAATTCCCCTGCAGGGTTTAATCATTTCCCATGAAGGGTTTTAACATTCTGGGGGGAAAGGGGGGGTCAAGTTATTGATCGGGAAAAAGGTTATCAATGTTCAGGCCCCTGTGACCTTGAAACCCTTTTTCCCGGTGACCCCAAAAAAAAAAGGGTCATTTTTTTTGCAGTACAATATCCTTTGAAGTTTCAACATTCTGGGTCAGTGGTTCTCTAGTTATTGATCAGAAATTTGGGTTTTCAATGTTTTAGGCCCCCGTGCCTTGACCTTTGGGAAAAGTGATCCCATAATCAAAAAAGGGGCCTCTACCCCTTTATGGGAAACCAAAACATCCTAAAAAGGTTTTTACATTCTGGTAGGTGGTTTTTAGTTAAATTTACTGGAAAAGGTTTTTAATGTTAAGGCCCCCGTGACCCTTTACCTTGCCGGGGGTGAACCCCCAAAAACAATAGGGGTCATCTACTCTTTTGACCAATCCTCCTATGAAGTTTTAACCCCCTTTTTGGGGTCCAAAGGGGTTCCCCTAGTTTTTTATCGGAAATGGTTTTTAAAGTTCAGGCCCCGTGACCCTTTACCTTTGACGGGGTGACCCCAAAAAAAAATTTTTGGGGGGCGTCTACTCCAGCAGCCCCACAACCCTATGAAGTTTGAAGGTTTAGGTCAAAAGGTTCCCAGTTATTTTTCCCCCGGAAATTGAAGTGTGACGTACGGGCCGGGGGGGTGGACGGACGGACGGAAGGACGGACAGGGCAAAAACCAAATTTTTTCCTGGGGGGGGGACATAAAAAGAACCACAAATTTCATGAGGGATTACCAAATTTTTTAAACCCGGGTTGTTTAGCAGGGCATTACATATGGCCAAAATTCTTAACTTTTTTTTTCTATGTTCCCTTGATGACTTTTACTTTTTTTAAAGGGTTGGTTTGGGAATTTGGGGTTAAGGGGGTCACTGAAAAGTTAAATTTTACAGTAAACCTATACTAAAAAGGTAAAAAGAGGTTTAGGGATAGAAAAGCTCAAACATTTACTTGAACTGTGCCTTGACCCTTTAGTTTCTGGGCCAAACTCAATTCGGGATTTGTCTTGTTTAGGTAAACATTTGACCCAAGTTTTATAAAATTTTCCCTTTAAAGGGGTTTAGGAGATACAGAGCGGACAAAAAAATGGAAGGCTCGAACTTTTGACCCTTTAGTTGTGACCCTTTTTCTTGAGATGGGCTGGTGACTCATGGGCTCTGACATCGTCTTTATGAGGTGTTTATTTGGCCTAAGTTTAAAAGATTATCCTTCAAGGGGGGTTTTGGAGGGTAAAAAGGGGACCCCCCCCCAAAAATTTGACCCCGGGGGTTTTGACCTTGACCTTTAGCCAAAAAACTTTCCGACTTTGGGTTCGGGTTTTATCTTGATGAAGTGATCATTTGATGAAGTTTTTTATGGAAAAAATTTATTCAAGGGGTTTATGGGGAACAGAGCGGGGCACAAAATGTTACGGAAAGGGTGGTAGGGTGGAAGGACGGGCGGGACCTTCTATAACCCCACACCCTTTGGGGAGGGGTGGGGATTAACAAATTTGTTAGCTGACCATAGGCAATACCAAAAATTGAGGTTGGGTCTTTTGGCTCTCTACAAGTTTTTTTCCTTTTTTTTAAATCCAAAGTAAAAAAAAGGGGGGCCCTAGGGTGGCATATATTTTAAACCCCAAAATCATTATTTGAATATTTGGTAGAGAAAACCCCTAGGCTTGCCAGTACTAAGACTAAGCTCGGGGGCCCTTTAAATTTTTTCCCCATACAAGTCTTTTTTAAACCCTGTGCCCCCCAAAAAAAGGGGCCCCGGGGCCCAAAATTTTAAACCCTGGATTTTTTTTAAAAAAACCTCCCGGGTAAAGGAACCCCAAATAAACCCCATGGGTTAAAATCCCAAAAAAAAAAGCCCCAGGCTTGTGGTTTTGGGAAAAAGATGATTTCCAAATTTTCCCAAAATAGTCAAAAAAAACAATTGGCTCCCAAAGGGCGGGGGCCCTACTTTATCCTAGGGGGGAATCTGAAACAATCTTTATAGAGGAATATTAGTGATGTTTCAAAAACAATTTCAAAGCCTAGGCCCTTTGTTTTTTTAGAAGAAAAATTTTTTCATAATAACAGAATTAAAAGTGAAAATGCATCAAAAATTTAAACCCGAAAGTCTAGGCAAAAAGGGGGAGCCCTCAATGTGAAATACTGGTACCCAGGAGTTATGGACCTTGTGTATATGATGGGGGGTGGAACAACTATTTTGTTTTTAATCAAATCCCTTTAGTAATAAAATGAGTATGAGGTGAAAGTGCTTTAAAACTTTAACCTGAAATTCTAAGTAAAAAGGGGGAGATAATTAATAAAATATTGGTGTGGTGTTATGGCCCTTTGCCAGATGATTGGGGATAATGAGGGGAAAAAATATTTTATGTTTTAAGCAAAAACCCTTAAAGGGAAAATTTCAGAGATGAGGAAAAAAAAAAAGATAGTTTTTAAAAAAAGCGGGCCCCCAAAGGGGGGGTGGGGTAGTCCTCCTTACTTTTATAGTTGAGCCCCAAAAATGGACTTTTTTTTGGGTTAATTTTTTTAGATGCCCCCCGGGAAAAAATGTCGGCCGTTTAAACTGCAAAACGCCCCGGGAGTGGGAAAAAGACAAATCTGGGCGCATTGAGGAAACATTTTAAAGCCAAATAAAAAAAAAATTTTCAAAAAGTTACATATTTAAATTATTTGTAGTAACAACAAAGGGAAAGTTTTAAAAAAAAAAAAAAACAAAACATTTACACCCCAAAAACATTAACCCCAAATAGAGATTTTCTAGTAGGTTCCCCAAAATCCAACCTCAAAATTTGGGGGTTTTAAAAAGCCCCTGTTGTAATAAGAAAAGTGGTCCTGTTTTTTCCCTACGGGCCCTTTAAAAAAAGTTACAATTAAGCTATTTTTGTAAAACAAAGGGAAGTTAAAACTAGGTTCTTGCGGGATGAAAACTCCCTCTCATGAATTAATGAACAAAATTTTTGCCAAGGGTTTCATCAAAACCCCTTTTGCATTTAAAAAGAAAAACTGGCCCGGGGTTATTGAATTTGGCCTTTTTAATTAAGGGGTGCCCTTTTTCCTGGGGGAATTTGGAAACCCGAGGTTTGGGCAAGACCTCCGTCTCAAAAAGTTTAAAATTCATGCCAAAAAATTTAAACCCAAAACTGCTCCATGCATTTTCAAAGGTTTTTGGTCCCGGAAAAAAAATTTGGACGGGAAAACCACTGACGATGCAATACACCCCAAAAAAACCATTTTGGAAAAATATGTTTCCCTTCCTCAAACTGGCTCGCAAAAACCCCGAGCTGCTTTTGAGAAAAGCACCTGTCTTCCAAAAAGCCCAAAAATTGAATTGTTTGTCAGTTTTCATAAACCAATGTTTCTGGTTTTTCTCACTACAAAAAACCCCTTTTGAAAAGGGAAAAAGGCCAGTTTTTTGGGTTGTTTAAGGGGCCATAATTATTAAGTATTTTTGGGGGGTTCGGTAGTAAACAAATTGGGAGGGGTTTTTTGCAAATTAAAAAATTTTTCAAAAATTTGGGTGAAAAAATTTAGGGAGAAATGTTCAAATTGTGATAGTACTTAACTTTTTTGGGGTTTCAAAGGGCCAAAGCTTTAAAAGTAACAGAGATTTTTTGACTTTATCAAAAATTTTTAAAAAAAAAAATTCTAAGTTTTTAAAAAGGGACAAAATTCCCCTTTAAAATTTTTAATCAGAGGGATGGGGACTGTTTCCCTGGTGTTTGACTTTGACATTTAAACAAGTTTTTAAATTTACGTCAAAAGTTTGATAGTAAAGGTTTTTTTCCCTTTTTCAAAAACTTTAGCCAAAAAATTTTTAAGTTAAAAAGGGGCCCTTTTTCTGTCCAAATTAAATTTTGAGTTATGGGGGTTGTGGTTTCCGGGGGGTGATTTTTGTAAATAAAAAGCTTTTTGGGTTTTAAGTCGAAAGCTTTAATGTAAACTAGATATTTTTAATTTTTTTAAAATTTTAACAAATTTAATTTTTGTCAAAAAAAGGGAAAACAGGGTTTTTGGGGATTGTTTTTTCCCGGTGTTTGACTTGATGGGGAAAAAGGGATTTTAAATTTCAAGTCAATTTTTTTTGATAGTTTTAAAGAGATTTTTCTGACTTTATCAAAACTTTAACCCCAAAAAATTTTTAAATTTTAAAAAATAAAAAATTCAAATCAGGGGTTATGGGGATTGTTTCTCTGGTGTAGCCCTTTTATCGTTTCGGTCTATTGCTTTTAAAAGTATAACAGAAATTTTGACTTTATCAAAAAAATTTAAACGGGCGCCGGGGGCCGTACAACAGCTTACTTTTTTTCGGAAAAGTTTGAAATAAAAAAGGTGTTTTCAAAAGGGGGGGGAATTTCCCAAAATGGTTTGGGGTAGCAATAAAACTTCATTTTGGATTATGGTCATGCGACACATTTGTTCAAATTGGTGCAAAACTGCATGAGAAATGTTTGATTTAAATTGCGGACAAAAAATTTGTGACAGACGGACAGACAGCAGTAAATCAGTGATTTTGGGAGGGCATAATTTTTTGTCCTTTTCAGCCACGCAAGAACACTACCTTAATCAAATTGTTGGGGTATACTTTCAAAAAGGAGGGGATTTACTGGGAAATTTTGTGAATAAAGATGACAAAGTAAATTTGCAAAAATAATTGGACTGGTTTAAAGGCACACAAATCTAAAGTCATTTTATTTGGCTAATATGCATCTGTCAAAAAGGTAAATATTGTAATAAAATAAGGGAAATAATGTTTAAAGTTTATTTAGAGAAAACATTTAGCACAACAAAAATACTTACAAAATTTTTCAAAACAAAGGCATAATAAGTTTTTATTTAAATACATTTGATTTAGAGGCTTCCCTTTCAAATTTAAAAGACCCGTTTTTCAGATCCCTTTTATGTTATCAAAGAAGAAATTATTTTGAATAAAAAGAAAAGGTTTTTTCCCTTTACTTTGGTGGTTCTTTATGCAAGCTGTACTGTGTTTATTCAGGGTTTAGTTTCAGTGTAAAAATTTAGTTCAGTTCAGTTTGGGTTCCCCCTTTTAAAAATTAAATCAGTTTGGTTTTTAGTTTAAAAATCCCAAATTTTAGTTCAATTCAATTCAATTTTATTAAAAGGATATAAGATTCCCCGTTATAACAGAAATTTCAAAGTGGTAAGAAATCAAAAATATTTGAATTTTAAATATGCAGTAAACCCTTATTGGGTTTTTACTTTACAAATTTTAATCAAGGGTAATATATAAATATAAGGAAAAAAAGACTATCTTTTGCCTTTGGGGTAAACCTTTAAAATAACAATTTCACTTATTTCCCTTTGGAAATCCCTTGCTTTCAATAATATGTAAGGGATAGTGAAATGAATTTTTCATGTTAAACCCTTTAAATTTTTTGTAATTTTAAAAATTTTTTAAATTTTTTAAATTTTTTTTTAAATAAATTTGGTAGCTTTAAAAAATTAAAAAAAACTTTTTAAATATTATTTGTTACACCTGAATTAACTGTTCAAAAATTTTAAAAAAAATTAAAATTTTAAAAGGGTTTGTTATCCTGAGAAATTATCACTAAGAAAAAAAACACAAATTTTATTTTTACAAGAGTTTAAATGGAAAAATTTTTTCTTCTTGCCCTTAAAAAATTTTGGGGGGTTTATATAATTACTTATAGTTTTAAATTTCATTTTTATTCTGAAAATCTGAAAAATTTTCAAAAATGTTCCAAAAGGGATTGGGGCGAAAGCTTTTATTAGCTTAAAAAAAAGGTTGTCTTTCTTAATTTTTATTTTAAAAAGGGAAAAACCCATCCCCTTAATAAAAAATTTTAACAAAAGATTTAACAAAAGTAACAAACTTAAAAAAAAATCAAAAAAAGTAATAAAAATTTTCAACCCTTGGGAAATCTTGGTAGGGAAATATGTTTTGTATTTTTTAATTTAAGGAAATGGCTTTAAAAAAAAAACAAGAAAACCTAAAGTGTTTCTTTGGGAGGGCTGAAAAAAAAGGGCATTAAGGCCCAAAACTATAATTTAAAAATTTTAACAAAAGAAAAAAAATTTTAAGTTTGAATTTTATTAATTTTTTTTAAATTAGGGGTAAAATAACTAATTCGAATTTCCCAAATTTCAATTTTCATTTTCTACTTAAGATTTAAAGGGAAAATGATGGTTCCCCAAAATTTTTCTTGGATAGGTCACGGGTTTAAATTTTTTTTTTAAATATGAAAAACCCCTTGGGGGAGGGCCCCTTCCCCGTTTTTTCCCAAATAGTGTCATAGGGGAAAAAATAGGAAAATGGTTTTTTTTTGGGGTACAGTTTTTTGAACCCCTTTGGTAAAAAAAAATTTTTTTGAAGGGGGAATCAGCTGAATTTTAAAGTCCCAGTTATTTTTGTGCACAGTAGAGCCGAGACAAGAAAATGGAAAAACAAAATTGTCTTCCAAACGGGAACCCAAAAACATTTAGGTTTTTTCAAGCCAAGTACACAATTTCTCTAAAGTCGACTTAATTCCAGGTACAGAAGTGTCGGACTATTGTGCTTTTTATCATCATCATGTCTGAATATTCCATGCAATCCTGGTGATCCTTTGTGCCTCTGGTGAAATTTCCTTTTTAGGTGTGACATAGATATACTGTGCTACAGCGATTTGTTGTGGTATGCGGCTGTGTGACATGTGGCATCTTCCCATATTGAACTATATAAAAGAAATATCTCAATTAACTGTATATCACTCTAAAAAAAACTATGTGTAAAACCGACAAGCACTTAGACAAAATGTATAAAACTCAAAACAGACAAATCTTTATCAAATTGATATTAAAGAAGCAGGAACAAGTTTTATTTCTTTAATTGGTTGAAAACCAATGAATTTCCATTAATTGAAAATCAATTTCATGTATATAAAGCTATGAAACAAAATATTAAATGTTATCTTCACCGAAACAAAATACTACTAAAACAGTAGTAGTGTGTTTGTGAGAGATCCGCCACGACGGGAGTGGGAGCGGGGAGCAGGAGCAGGAGCGGAGCAGATTGCGTAATCAATTAATTAATTAATTAATTAGTTAATTAGATGCTTGGGGGAGATTGCATCATGCGGGTGTTGATTGCGCGATTTAATCTCATTTGCTGAGGGCAGAAAAAGTGTATTGAAAGGGATCAGGTGTTTTTGGCCACTGCTTATCTTGATCAATTAATTAATTATATATAATTAATAACGATTTTGTTATAAGGAGAAGTGTACACTTCGTCGGCTGTAGGGAGCGTAGACAAAGTAAAAAAAATGGATGCCGGAAAGAATTTCGAGATCAGGCAACGCAGGAGAGTGCGCATGCTAGAGTTTTCATTAAAGGTTCACTATGCACAAGCTGTGGTAGATAACATAGAATACGCCGCAAGGTCGGCTTGCTGCGGGTGCGAAATGCACGAGCAAGCGAACTTCAACTTTATCATATTTTTATTTTATTGGCTTACTTTGTGAGTGATGAATTCCAGAGACAATGGCTTTTTTGTGCGATATGTCTTGATATCATTAACAAATCTGACAGAATGTAAACAATTAAAATGTGAATTTGGATTTCAGAAAAGAAAATGCACATGTTGTTTAAAAGATGTTTTTTAAACGAACTAATTATTCACAATGAAGTTAGATATGCATAATGAAGATTTTGTTAAACATTACGGGTTGTTAATAAATGCAACTTCAGCTACGGGCCGTGCGGATTTGTGCACCTATATCACTACCTCTCATAAACAGATTTCAAGGCACGGTCTATAATTATTTTGCTTGGTTG
Organism: Mercenaria mercenaria; assembly: GCF_021730395.1. Taxonomy (NCBI): domain Eukaryota; kingdom Metazoa; phylum Mollusca; class Bivalvia; order Venerida; family Veneridae; genus Mercenaria; species Mercenaria mercenaria. The sequence continues at coordinate 447 of NW_026459428.1, read as the reverse complement.
CGTTCTATGTTTCTAACTGGCCTTCTTATAGATTTTAATAATGGCTGATGGAATTGTTCACCATCATTATATGCCTCTTCCGATCGGGATTTTTGTTCCATCTTTAAATGTTGCCCTATTGCGGTGAAGTACAGATAATATCAACATACAAAATCATTAAACTTGCGCAGATGCAGCTGCTGTTTCGCCATCTCGTCGTGCGTTGCAATGTTTTTCATTGCTGCTCGTATGTTCTATTGATGCTTTGTCAATAATACTTTTAAAAGTATAAAACACATTTAGCACAGCCTAACTAAAACAAGACGTCCAAAAACCGCATGAAATGCTTCATTTCTGTGAACTGATATTTGAACCTGTTACGTACAGTTTCTCCGCCTTCCTATGAATATGTTAACAATATATTTTTATTCATTTTATGTTGCGATTACATCAACCCGAGTCCATACC
>NW_026459427.1:0-20040 GCF_021730395.1 Mercenaria mercenaria | reverse complement strand
TTTTACTTTAAAGAAAAACTTCCCAAAAGAAAAATTTCCGGGCTTTATGCATAAATAAAATCCGGTTCCCTAGCCTATGCACGGTACTTTGGCTAGAGAACCGGTTCCGGACGAATAAGTTCTCTGTCTAGGGAACCGATTCCGGTTCTCTAGCCACTGCCATCATAAATAGTGCTCATGTGTCGAAGCCATCTAACTGGGTTTCAGTAGATATGTTTGTAACATAATGACTTTTTACGGGTGCAATATTACACATGTTTACTTTGAGACGTTGATTACTTTCTTTTCACTAATTAATAAGGTAGAGTACCCGATTAAAGATGTATTTCTTTCAGGGTTTTGCATGTATTTTATAACTTGTTTTTCATACATGTTAAAGTATATAACTTGTATTTGACATTTTAAAAGTGCTTCGGAGCCAAGTGCACTTGATCGCTGTCCAAGACAGATGTTGAGTTTGACATTTCACTATAATTACAGAATTGTTTTGGTTACTTCAGTTCACTCACCTGATGTACTAAGATGTACTTAAACATTTATCCGAAATGATTGACACATGTAATAAACTTTTGGTCAATTTGGCTTATAAAATATAAAATCTTGGACATAATTCACATATATTTTGACAACACATTTTAAACATGATATTTCCAAAATATCACTGGTGAATTGCATCAGAAAATGTTAAAACCTTTTTCATTGGTTTTTAAATCATGTTAGATAGATTTTGATTAGTTCAAGTTATTCCCACCTTTTTCTGTCAAAATATCTGTCAACGTAGTTAGAGTATTATAAAATAGTGTACTGGTCTTTGGAGGACAGATATCTTTGGTTTTGCATTTATAATTATCTTTCTAGTTCTTGTCTTATATTTTCATAGTATGTTTTACAATTATGACAATGGATAAATATTAAAATACCACTATACGATCGATTAAAATTGAAACTTTTTATTTGTTTGTCACACCTGAGTCAGTGGAGGTGCTACATTACATGTTATTCCACTTGGGTGCCCATTTTGTCTTAAATATTCCTCATCCTCTCCCGTTAAATGGGCTCGCCTTCAGATTAATGTAGAACAATCAAAATTCAAAATAAGACACTCATCCCTTAGTAGTTATAAATACAAAATAAAAACAAACTGGTTCAGTGAGTTTTGGCAATAATTTATTTGCAAAACCATTCATGTAGTTTTTAAAACATATAGAAAAGCTCTCTACTGTGTTAGTCACACTGTAAATGTTTCATGTCTGTGTTATTCTTAAAGAAATGTTAACTTCATGTACAATCATAACTGGTTATGCCTCCTTTTAGGGTCCAAGCTGAAAAAAAAATACCCGCTCGCTCCATGTAAAATCTACCCGCCTCTGAAAAAATCAAAATTGAGAGAAAAAAAAGTTTTCGCTCTCTCGCTCCCATTTTTTTGGAAAATTTTCCGAAGAACTATTAATCAATTTGGTATGGCCTTAAACAAAATCTCCACCTTGTAGTAACCAAGTCCTGTTGCCTCATAAGCCTCGGTAGCCAAGTGGTAGATGGCCCACCACTTCAGTTGGATATTGTAGGTTCAGTCTCTAGCCATGTCAAGTGATAAAAGTTATTACATAATGGCATGATGTTACATACCGCTCTATACACCAGCTTGTTTATAAGTAATCACTCATTAATAAGCATTTGGAAATATTTTGTTCTGCATTTTGCAGTGCTGTTAACTATTAACATCTATACTTTAGATATTTCACATTTAGCAAGTGGCAAATAGCATGATGTAGAAAAAACTGATGGACACAAAGACAATGAAAAATATTTAAGTTCTAATAATTTATTAAAGTTAACAGAAATTTTTATAAGTTGACAACAGTTTTATTCATTTATAAATAAATATGGCATTTCATAATTTGATCTAAAATATTGGTTGAACATTTAAAGTACAATGTTTTTCAAATCTTTCCAAAATATCAGAAAATCTTAACTCTATGCTATTGATAAAATTTATATTACTAGAAAATTGTTAGATTTCAGTATGATTTACAACAATAATTTTAAGTAAAATTTTATATTTTACTGTCATTGTCTTCTCAGATAAATTTGATTTAAAAAAAAAACTATGAAATGCCAAAGTGTACAGGTTTTCATTTCTTTTAAATTTTCATTTACTGTTCCAGTTCACTATTCTTCCTATGAAAATGTTTATAATTAACTTCTGTTCACATGTTAAAAGTTATGTTGTTGACTCAAGTTAATGGTGTTTCTCTTACTGATGAGTCCTGGAAAAACTGTATGGGTCACAAAATTAAATTGGGACGAAACACACCTGACAACAGATGTTGATAAAAACAATCAGTTGCATTTATAACCAACTGAAGATAAAAATAAGAAAATGTTATAACTTAAATCCAAAAACATTTTTAAAACTTTGCATGTATTTTCAAATTTATCTGATTTTCAGGTGTGTCTAAGGCTGTTTTCATTCAAATGACAGTTTAATAGTTAAATGTGCTATTGCCTCCCTATTCCCATAAAGGAGTGCATTGTGATGAAACAATGTTAAAATGCTCACTATTCCAATAATTAGTTAACCAATAATAAAAGATGGTTTTGTAGTTAACAAGAACTGCCACTCAGGGTCAATTAAAAGAGAAAACATTAGAAATGACTTAAGGTATTAGGCCCCTAATAGTAATGTTTAAAAAATGGCATTTGCTGGGTATATTCTTACAGTTGACCGTGCTTCGCACTTAATTGCAAATTTTTAAAAACTTTTACCGTGCCGTTTTCAATAAATTTTGTGTAATTTATGGTATTTCCTCAAGCTGAAGTAGAGACAAATTTCAAAGTGGTGGTCTTTATCCAAAACGTTTGCAGAGAATTCATTATACCATTATTTTTATGAAAGAAATATCAAACTATTGGTAAACAATTATAAAACTTAAAATAAAAACTGTCAGTATCATTATTTCTAGGGTGCCTCGAGTAAACGGATTTAATGAGACAGAATTCTAACTCCAACATTGAAAAATTAAGGTCGAATCCTGCGGGTCTGTTTTGAATTTTGCTCACTTCATTCAAAAATAACCTTGGGGCAGAAGTAAAACCTACCTACATTTCTTCCACAATATGTAATCTAAAGAATGAAGGCAAAATAGAGAACTTTTACCGCATGTAACTCAGTATTTTTAAAAATGTCTAACTCTACCCCTTCTGTTTCAGAGGTAAATTCACTTTGAACAGCAAGAAATCGCTTATCAGTGAATTTTTTTCCACTTTTGTACAATAAATCAATAACAAGTCTTGAAAGAAGTAAAAACTTACAAGAAAAAAAGGAAAATAAGGAGAAAAAATTTTGGTCCCAGTGGGGCTTGAACCTACGCACCCCCTGAAAATTGCAGTCAAAGTAGGTTTATGGTAGAAATTGAATACTCTTCAAAAAGGAGGTACTCTATTATGGGCCTAATACCTTAATTACATAAGAAATTATCAAAAATACAAGGTGGTTTTTAAAGTAAACAGTTTAAAGGCCTACACCATGTAAATTTCATACCAAAAAAAACCTCCTTTAACTTTATGCAACAAACTTTCCAAAAATAGAATGTTTATCAGTTGGTTATAAAAGTACTACATATACTTTCAATGATGCACATGACTTTATACTACCCAAGCCAAAAAGGGAGTTAATCAATAAAAACTGATTTAATATTTTCAGTAACATTTTCACCTATGCCAATCTTTGACACATAAATGCCATATTTAAAATTCGAAAACAAGAAATTAATGTGTGTTATGTTCCTAACAAACAACGTGGCAGCCACATTTAAATAAAATGTAAACAAAGATAATCCCTTCAACAATGTATATCTATCGGCTATATTGTTGTTGTTTTTTTAATAATTAAGCTTTTTCTTCTCTCTCACCTTATTTTAATTCAGTTCAGTTTTATAAAGTGTTTTGGGGCAAATTACATATATCCAATCAATATAAGCAACAAATGTTTGCAATTTCAGCTGAATGGCTCAAGCAGTTTTAACCCTTATTATGCTGTACATGGTTGGTCCTACCTTTGCGACAAGTGTAGATCATGATCAGCCTGCACATCTGTGCAGTCTGATCTTGATCTGCACTGTTCGCCATTCAGTCAGTATCTTTTTGGTTAGCACCCCTTTTAACACTTAATAATACTGTCCAAATTGTAAAACGGAGAAGTTCATTATAGAAATTTAGCAAGGGCCTAAGGGTTAAAGTTATATTAAATTATATAGCTAATTGTGTCCCCTGTGCACCCAAAAAAGTGTGACATTTACAAATAGCCGCCGGTTTCTTTTTGCCACGCCGGTATTTGGCAAATTCAGCCCATATTTATACGCGCTTTACAAAAATGAAAATTGCCTTAAATTGTTACATTACCCCACCTATTTTAAAGTTAGTATGTTTTGATATGATATCATTACTAGTTTTTTGTTAATCAGTACGAGAAAATTACATTTGCCATGGCAAAAGCGGTTTTGCCATGGCAAATCGGTCTTTTGCCATGGCAAAATAATTTTGCCATGGCAAGAAAATTCATGATTTTGATATGGAAAAATTGCCATGGAAATTTTTTTTCATTTTTCTTAAAAAGTGATTTTAACTATTTCCAAACGAATGTATTGGTAGAATATGTTTTTTCATATCGATAACTCAGATTTTTTTATTTTGCCATGAAAAAACTGACCATGGCAATTTTGCCGTGGCAAGATTCTGCCATGGCAATTTTGCCATGGCAAGGTTCTTGCCATGGCAATTTTGCCATGGCAAGTTTCTGCCATGGCAACTTTGCATGGCAAGATTCTGCCATGGCAAAATTTTACCATGGTAAGTTTGCCATGGCAAGATTTTGCCATGGCAATTAATTTATTTTCTCAAATATTTTAAAGGAAGTTTGATAATTTTAGTGATTATGAAATACAGAGAAGATTTTAGATTTCTTGTGTTGGCACATTTAAATCAGAAAGGGCACAGAATCTTGCTACATAGGTTGTTTCACCATTACTGGGAAAAAATGCTGATTGATTTTCAGGGCAAAAGTAGTTTTTTACTTCCTTGTTTTAATGAATAAAATTGATGAAATGTAACTGAAATATCATATAACGGAAATCATATGACATATATTTTTTCTGTTTAGAACAATACATAATTTCTCGAATTACATATATAAAAAATAAGTTTCTTTCGTTTAATTGAAATACGATATTAATTATTATCACAGTATCTTAATCTTTGATGTTATATGTGACTCGAGGATTTTTTTAGGCTTGGATAATCTAAGCCGCCAAGAAAAGAAAGAAATCCGAATAGAAAGGTTTAGCGCTATAAAGTTTTCTGTCAATCTTTATCAAAATTTTAATTGCAAACATTGATGTATTTAAGCTTCTGGAAATGATTGTGAATACATCAATTTAGAATAACGAAAAGAAAAAATTTGTATCAGATAGTTTTGTGCAACATAGCTATGTTACTAAATGAGCATTTTGCAATACCCTAGAAAGTCACCCACCGGCTTATAATGTCGTTCTTGTCGCCGTCAGTGACCCCCGCATTAATTATTACGTCACTGTTGTACATTTAATTCAGGGATACCTATCGATGGCAGTAGCTAGCTTTTGTTCGGAAAGTTTAACGTGTCAGCAAGCGAATTTAAGTGAAATCGGTGCAATTTTAGTTGTTTTTAATATGAATTATTATTAAATGACAGTACAAAACACAGAGACTATTTTTGCGGAGAGATAGAGCTCTTAAATTGTTGTTTATGAATGGCAAGGGAACCTCTAGTTTAAAAATCGAGCTATGTCCTACACGTTCTGCGGGGACCCATTAGTTTTTAAAGTTGGTTTTTAGGCATGACCAAGTTTTTTAAATTATTATTATCATCATTATCATTATTATTATCATCATCATCATCATCATCATCATCATTATTATCACCATCATCATGATAAACACGTTCAACGGCGCTCACTAAAAAAACGCAGCCACACATGGCGAGAAATTTGAGATATTATACTTTTAAAGTTTAGCAAGTTATTAAAGATTTCTGTCTACATTTTTCAGATTATTCTCTAAATATTTGCATGCTCCATGTGATTTTTCTTTAACAGTGCACCGTTATGACGTTACGCTTGGCGTAATGATTCTGACGTACGATCTGTATGTGTTTTTGAATAATAATAAACAGTTTCAGTCTTCTTTGTTTAGTATGGAAATAAATGGGGGCGTGTTAGAATGTGCTATATAACGAATGTGAAGGTCATATATGACCATATTTATTTTTACAAGTATCAGAACATGTTTATTTACGTCAATTTATAAAAATAGAAATATGTTTTTTCCAAAGCAGCGGTCCCCACATCTATATGATTTTTCACTGAGGAACTAACGTCCTGCATTTAACATCGGCCAAAAAAACATACGCTAACTTACTTTAGCACTATTTACTTTCGCACTAGCGTTAAGTGTCGCAAGTACAGTTAAACGTCGCAAGAATGAAATTAAATGTTCCCATCCACCGTTAGCAACGTTTTGCCGCAAAATCATCTGCCACTAAAGTTGAAACTTTTGAATTTAATGTTGCAAGAATTTGTACACAGATATATATCGTAATAAAACTTTTAATGTCGACATGCCTACTAAAAAAAGAAATGTATTTATAATAAATTATGTAATAGGCTTGGATCTTCATAGTAAAATAATGTTGTATTACTTTAAGCCCAATGGAAGTTATACATTCTATTACATGTATACTTTCTAAAGACAGCAGTTTTAAACATGTAAAATTATCAAAATTTTTACTTCCTTGTACATATTGAAAGACGAGGACCTTGCTCACCTTGCCTTTATAGTTGGCTGTTTTGATAGAGGTCACGCAAGAAAAAGGTGAAATTATTTTGAAATAGGAGAGTGTTTGTACAGGGAATGTTAAAGTTTCCATTTAAAATGATACGGGATGGTAATGTCGTGCATTTGAGGCGTGTGGTAGGGATGGGGTAAAGGTGGGGAAAGGAATGAATGAATAATGATAATATTGTTATTATTAATAATAAATACGGGAATCTTAAATATAGAAAAGAAGTAATTTTAAGGGAAACAGAAATTGATTTGTGGGGTGAGTGTAGATGACTAAGGGATCAATTTGGAAATGTAGAATGATAATGTGATACTGGGAGGTAATGCCAAGAAGCTAAAGAATGAAAAATATCAAGGCACCCTGCTGGGTATTTGAAATAGTGCAATGAGGACACCCATGATTTTCACTGGATAGTCGCCTTATGACATTTACTAAAATTTCAACACAGAATTAGAACCCATGATCATTTGGGCAGAAATCATTCTTTTTCCACAGCTTCACTGGTACACAGGAATACTTCATGACAGATTAAAGTCTCATTTGTGAAAAGGCACAGGCGTTTCAAGATCGGTGCAGTTTCCACTTCTTGCATATCAATCAGTTTGCCATTGGTTTTGTCTATCAATATATTCGAGTGTTATCCCTCGGTGGCAAGGCCTTTCTATAACGCATATATCATACATTTTTCAGTAGTTTAAAGGTGTAAAGTGATCGAGACGTGATTTCGTGCGTTCGAATTAACATGTCGAGTGCGGGCCCGTTAAATGTCATGCTCTCATGATGGAATGTTGTGCGATTGAACTAAGATGTCTTGCGCTCAAATTATGTCATACTGTCGAGATAGATGTCGACACTCGTATAAAAATATCATACAGCAGCGTGCGTGAAATTGAATTTGTCACCCGAGGGCAGAATGCCCAACCGATGCGAATGCCGCGTGGTGACATCTGTTTCGGGGTTTTGACAATACCATGTCACATACGCTGCCATATAGTATAAATTTTGTTTTATTATACCGAACAAACTTTTGTCCCAAGATGTTTAAAATATTTTTAATTAATTTAATTTAACGTTTATATCTTTAGCGCGGTTTTATTGCCTGTGTACACACTAAATAGTGACGTCACTACTATAATTATGTGTACAAGGGAGGCAATCATTTGGCTAAACGATGGGGTTTATATAGCAGTTATTCGTCAATAATGTGCTTCCGTAAGTAGTCGAAAGAAGTTCCCTGATAAATAGATCCTCGATTTCCGTTTTTCGCACTTTTGCGCGTAAATCAGGGGCCAAATGGGCATTCGGGTTGTGAATGAATTTTACATAAAATATACACTTTTCATGCTAGTATTGCATGATTTCGAGTTGTTTACTTAAAAGTAGAGTGCTTATTCTGCGGACCGCTTTCTGAAATGCGGCGAAATGAGGTACCTGACTTCAGTTGACTTGCATTTCACTGCATACTACAGGTATTCACATCCCTTTTTCTTTTCGTTTTCTCGAAGCAAATGTATGGATATGTGTGGAAATAGGTCTACGTCAGCGTGAACATCTAAAACTGTAACAAAATTGTTCTGAAGTAGCTAAATTTTATATGTAACAAAGAGCAATTTCTTTTATTGGTATATAGCCATGAACAGTTAATTGCCCTTATATGAGATTCTAAATATCAGTGCGGTCACATGACCTAACGGTCACTTTCGCTTATCCGTGTTTATAAAGGTTGAAAGTTTTCGATAGTCAAAATTTTTTAGTTCTCGGGTAATGGGATTTTATCATTGTAGACAAAAATGGGTATAATAAAAGATTTCACATCTCGAAATGAGACATAAGATCCCATCGAAGTAAAATGTCTCGCGCTCGAGGTAAAATGTCATGCTCTCGAGATAAGATTTTCGTGCCTTATTCAGATATCATGCGCTGGAGATGTACAACGCTTTAGATACTTTTTCCTTTAAACCGGAGAGTTATAATGGCCTAGATCGATCCTTATGTTTCACAACTGGAAGTCTTGAAATCAACCCTAAATTTGGTATAGATGATTTTACACAAGTAATTGGTAACTATGTAAGGGGCGGATGTTTTGATTTTAACGGGCATGCGCTCTTTACGTGGGGCAAAAGAACTCTCAACCATAAGAAAACCTACATAAAATTATCATCATATACGAATTGTTTTGCCCATTATAAAGATAATTTCATCAAGTAATTTTCATACAGTATACTTTGTTTTAAAGACTGTGTGTTAATTAAACATATCTTACTTGAAAAGTCTGCTTTATTCTTATTTTCGGTCAGAAAGAACAAGCATTTCCATTTTTTTTCCACACATCATAAAAATATAAAATTTGTTCTTTACGTTTAAAAGTTCATTTTTGTTTCATATATCTATTTTTTACCACAACATTAAATAGTTTTTTATATACACTTTTTTCCGCCTTGAATGACATGTCGCGGCTCTATGTCACTGAGGTTGCTATTTTAAGTGATATACCGGATAAATATATCACGTGGCGGAGCTGTTTTGTGAATAAAAAAAAAAAACATTTCACGTGATATCTAGTATCATAAAATCTATAAGAATATATGTTATGCTTATATTTGGAACTTTAATGGACATTTCCTTTTAAAAGGATGAAAGCGTAGTTATAAAAAATCAAAATTTCGTAAGAAAATGAATCAACTCAAGGACTATAACTACACACTGAAGGAAAATCCTGATATAAAATTCTATTTTTTTTTTTTTTATTTTTTCATGCTGGATCATTTTCATATCAAAAATGTACCGTGCAAAGAATCATTACCCCGTGATTTAAAAATAATTGTGATAAACTTGAATTCCGCGAAAAATAGAACAGATAAAGAAATGTAAGTGTAAAACCCCTCCCCCTACCCGCTCCCTTTCTATCAAATGTTACCGTTACATGACCATTCGGCCACTTTGATAATGTAAAATTAAAAACTTTCAATTCGAAGAAACAACAGAAATAAAAAATAATTTTTTTTAAGATGATTATTGTTATTTTTGAATACTGAATGAATTGATCCCCATTGAGTATTTTTTGGGATATAAAACCATAGGCTGAATTTTTGTTTACTGAACATTTTATTTTCAAGTTCGACATTTAACTACATATGTATTGTAACTGCGACATTTTTGTAAGTTTTGTGAGATCACGTAGGAAGTAAAAACCACGGACTTTTCCGTGGGGAAAAGTACGGAAATACGCTTTTACTAAATTACATACAGACGGACGAACAGATGTCTTTTGTCATAAGTTTTCAGATTTTGTCACTTCTATCAAAACATTTTATTTGCAGTTATTTACCATAAATAAATATTTTATAAGCACTTTTCCTCCTTTTAGGCTAATATTTTAAGCCAAAAATGGCAAAGTTCAGCAAATGTTCCCGCCCGGCGTGTCCGTCGGAGAAAAAATTGTTTTTTCATATTCGTTAGACAATATTTTAAAATACTTAATAAAAGAATTGTAAGTTTGATACCTTATTTTTAACGCTTTTTACAAAAAAATAAAATTTAAATGGTGTTTTTTTCGAAAAAAATTTAGCATTATGCAGTCCCTATAGCAAGTCTGCAGATCGTACAGACGGACAAAACTTAACTAAGCTATTTATTTCCAAGAAAAATTTGATATTTACCAAGTGTGTTGCTTTAGAGTCTTAGTTGATGTAAAATCCTTTTTTGTAGAAAAATAAGGTGTATTTTCGTGCATTTTTTCTTTTTTAAATCATGGCACCCATGTTCGAGCCAGAACGCCCCTTAGGGTTGCGTTGGAAATTGCGCTATATTTTTTTTAAATGTTCCATAGTAGTTCAAACAAATGCATGTAACTTTTATTAAGATACCTTAAAATACTTGAAAAAAAAAAAGGAATATTAACCCCATCTGACCTAAATTACCTCGAACATGTGACAATTCCTGTCGAGTGTCGTTGCCCGTTAAAGTGGCATTATGCGCATCTATACGCACTAGTGTGTTTTGGGTGTGTGTTCTAAAAAAGAAATTTTCGGTTGGCAGTGCAATTAGATGTGTTAAATTAATGATAATGCCGCATTAGTATTTGAAGATGATGCTTAAAAATAAAGAAATCGACAGATAAATAATAGATATTTTCAGTCTTCTGCGAAAGGGATCTCCCTTACCTGAAAATGGAAATTTCTGAAGTAGAAGGGAACAAACTCCTGCTTGCATTTTTGGCGTTTTTTAAAAGACTGCCCCCAGCCAAAATAAGAAGTCATATCTCAAAACTTTTATTTTGTCTGGAAACAGGAAGTTTTTTGGGTATGTTGGGTTAAAAGCTATAATTTCCTCCACCCTTTTACAATCCCAAATCATTTAGCTTGATTTTTACTTGAAAAAATGCATAAAATTTTCCACTTTAAACTTTGAATCTTCAATCTTGAACCCCGTTGTCGTGTGTCGCATTAAATGTCGTGTGTCTGGTTAATTTTGTGTGTCGTTGTACATTGTCGTGTTCGCGGTTAATGCCGTGTGTCGCGTTTTCGGGGCAACACACATTCAAATGTTAAAAATATCGTGTGTTCTTGTACTTGTCGACCGTCACGTTGAATGTCATGCGTCGTGTCGTGTGCCGCGTTGAATGTCGTGTGTCGCCCTCAATAAAATTACTTCGACATGCGACAATTCCGCTACATTTGCGCAATAATAAATGTCGAGTGTCGTTGTTCATTGTCGTGTGTCCAACACTCAATTTTTTACTTAACATTTTTTGCCAAACCCTAGCGCGACATGAGAGATTCAAATGTTAAAACGTCGTGTGCCGTTGTACATTGTTGTCCGTCGCGTTGCAATTCGTGTGTCGTTTCGTGTGTCGCGTTGATTGTAATGGGTCGCCCTTTGATGTGGGAATTAACCGTATTCCGTAATACAGCGATAGAACTTATTAATATTGCATGTGCAGGTAGCTGTGTGGGCAAACCTTTACCTGCCTTGATTATGAATTTGAGACTTCGTCTTACCGTATTATTTATATAATATCCTCCATATATAATGAAGATTACACATGTATATACAATTTCAGACAATATTTAATACCCGTAATATCAGTAAACACATATAACATATTAACAAAATAACTGATCTCTGGCTACTAAAAATTTTACGTATGTAATAACAAATTGAAACTTTTAATCAAACATTAAATCTTGCTTTTTTCAAACTTTATCTGTAAAATTAATAGACAGGAGAATTCTCACAAATTTCCGATCAAATTTATACTTCATTTATGAGTGAAATACGCTTGTTATCACTACTGTTATCCAGTTAACCGTTGTAGATAATGTCGATTAAAAAGCTCTTTACTGACAATTACTGGTCACCAGCTTTCCCCGAAAATAAATACTACAAGAGAAATCATTAAAATTTGTGAAATATGTTCATAAAATAATGTAAGTGTAAAAACAATATTGTTAAAATCACATTACAGTTTTTAAAATGTATTTGAGTTGATTCGAACCCGAGATAACATGCGTGGGACTGACACTTTACCACTTCAAACGGGTTTAAATAACCCATACTAGTATTTTTTTAGTAATACAGGTACAAATATTACGTTTAAAATAACGAAAACGCCGGAAATAATGGCTAAGATCAATGACTGCGATGTAAATACTTACGCACAATAGCTTACTTATGATTGACCCGATATATCATGCCACTCCCTGCTTATAAGGTTGTCTATTCAGCCAATCAGGTTCAAAAGACAAAAAGTAATCACACCTCTATGCATGTCATAACAGGTGTAAATTTAAACCCCTTATAGTTCGGCAGAATCAACGGAATTAAGTCTTGTATTGTCTATTGTCGTACTCGCAAGTTTATTTATTTAAAATGTAGTTACGCAATCAATTATTTTTTGGATAATCGTAAATGAATGAAAATGTTATTTAACTTGTCAACTATCATTCAAAAGTACACAACTATTAACTATTTTATGCTTACGAATTTTATGGTATTCTGTTGTGAAAACTATTTTGACCTGAACAAAGAAAATAATTATCCTCTAATAGGTTATATTAAGTTTATCAATGGATTTCTGTGGGCAGATATTTTGTAAATAAATACAAACCTGTACTAAGAAAACAAGGTTTTTCCCAACCATAAATTAGGGCATATAAAAGATTTGTCAAATATTAAAAATTTTTCTTCAAAATATATGATTTAATGAGAGCTAAAGAGTTTTCAGAAATAAAGAAAAACAATAAAATAAGAATGTAAAACAATGTATCAAGTCGGTTTTCGGTTAGTGAAATAACATTACATCATTATTGGTTTTTAAACTTATACAGTAAATTTCACGTATTCGGGATTAAACTTGAACTCAAAAAATATAAACTAAAAAATAATCAATAAATAACATCAGTTTAAGGGGAAGAAGTATTTAAATACCTACAAAAGAACATAGAGGGTTGCGCTCCATGTTCTAAAAATGGCAATGAATTATTAAAATTTTTATATATCTCTAACCAGGATTTCTGTTTTCAAATGTTACTAATTAGTGACTTCATGGTTATAAACTCTCTTTTTAAAAATGAAAAGATACCCTGACTTTGAATTATAAAGTATCAGTTATACTACAAAGGTTGTAATCTGTATTTTACTTCATTTTAATATGAGTATGCACCGCCTGCTTTGCTTTGTCATACAAAAACGCTGGAGACATGCGTTCGATCCTATCACTCTTTTTTTTTTCTTTATAAATTTTAATTATTATAATTATTATTATTATTATTTTGTCGATTAGGTCAGATTCCGTAGAATGTGTACATGTAATCATTGTGACATAAAATTTATTCACTTGATGATAACAGCCATATTGCAAGCGAATCACTGCAAGTTTTTAATGAGTTCATAATAGCAATTCTATTCAACATTATCTTTTACCACTCTGCAATTAACGTATTAATACAATACACAGAATGGCAACTAGAGATAATCTCGCGTTAAAGCGCCTCAGGTCAAAAATACCCCGCCGCGATCACAGCGTAACTGTTATTTGTGTCACTTTTAAGCGGATAATTAGTGAGAGAGGAGCTTAGGGATTTATGCAGGTTTGTTGGAACTATACGCATGCGCAACAAAATGGACGTACAATTTGAAAATTAAAATATAAAATGTAGAATAATTGGATTTAAAGTGTTAAATTTGGATTAAATCACGATTAGGTGTTTCCCTAAAGTTTGTATTATATCGTTGTGGGCATTTATCGAGACAGTTCTTATGCCGAGGAACAAAGCAAACAAACGTAAAAAGTCCAATTCTTCACCAAATACGAGTAACGGGCAAACAAACAACAAACAACAAAGGAAAACATGTCACAGAGTTTCACAATGCAGAATACCAGCTAATGGACAATAAAGCTGTGAATACAGGATTTAACAGCGGAAATCAATGAAACAAAGGGTTTGGCCCAACCGGTAAATATGAACAATATGACTTATAATATGCCAGGGCAACAAATTTAAGGGTCGCCATTTTCTGGTCAAAACGTGCAAATATGGTGAATCTAGGTCAACCCAAAGTCACCCCTTGGGCCAAAAATACCAGGATTACAGCTGACGGGGCACTCCAGCACTGCAAGCGCCCCGAGCCAAGATCAGTTCAGTCAGATATTGAATCGTTTAGCGGCAAATTTATCAACAACCTCAACTGTTTAGGAATTAAGAGCATGATGACTGGATTAACGGTAAATGTCAAAAATCTTGAACCAAAAGTTGACAATATAGACACAAAGATCAAAGAGTTAGAAGCAAGCCGAGAATTTGACGTAAAACAGTTGAAGAATTAAGAAAAAACAAGAGGAGCTTGAGTCTATTGTGCAGAGCTTAAAAAAAGTTGAAACTAAAAAGCAGGAGTGTGATGACTATATAAATGAGCTTAAGTGCAAAGAATTCAAAAACAATTTAATATTCTTCAAGGTCGCTGATGATAAAAATGAGACAGATGAGCAAAGGAAAGAAACAATTAAAAAAAATTATCAAAAATGACATTAAGGTAGACAAAGCCGAGGAGATTCAGTTCGAAAGATCGAGCGTATGGGAAAGCACAACCCCGGAAAAAAAAGGCCTTTCTTGTCAATTTCGGGGGATTATAATGTCAAAGAGGAAGTCAGGAAGTCTTGTGGAAATTTGAAAGGAAAGGAATCGGAGTTAGTCAGCAATTTCCGAAGAAAATCCAGGAGAGACGCAAAGTTCTCGTTCCGGAACTTAAAAAGGCAAGAAAGCGGGCAAAACGGCATATTTGAAATATGACAGACTGGTAATAGTTGAGAGATCAAAGAGGTGCCCGAGGGATTAGTCGTAGTGCTTTGGAGAGACACGAGAGTGTTTTGAAAGTACTTTCTTTGGAATGTAGAGGTTTGACTGCTAATAAAAAATCGTCAGAGAACTTTCGAGCTTTTTTTTCAATTATGATAAATTTGTTTATCTGAAACATGGACAACGGCAAAAAAAGCATTGAAATTGAAGTTTGTTTTCTTTCATTCATATAGAAAATTTCAAAATAGACGAGCGAAGCGAGCAAGTGGTGGTCTGATTGTTTTTTTTGAAAGATCGATACAAAAAGGATGACTTTAATAAAAAATGAAATTGACTGTCTTCTATGGGTTAAACTTCATAAGACTTTTCCATACGGACGAGGATTGGTATGTTGCATCAATTTATATTGCACCTGAAAATTCCCCGTTCACGATATGTATAATTTCGATATATTCCAGCAGCTGGAGCAAGATATTACGCACTTCCACAGGTTGGACGCGTACTTAAACTGGTGATACAAATTGCGAATCGGACAGAAATGTGACTATATTGAACACGAAAACTCCACAGACCTTTATCTAAATCAAAATTTGAATGATGTGCCCTGTCAGCGACGTTTTAATGGTTATGGGAAAAATCGGTTTGGAGATTTAATCCTTGACCTATGTATAGCTACAAATATCTGTCTGGTCACCCGGGAATCAAGGTCAATGACGATAACGGTCGGTTCACGTGCATGACTCATAACGGTGAAGTTTGATTGATCTCGTAATTACCCTTTATTCGAACTTTGAAACTATTGTGGATTTTAAAGTGGCATAATTATACAGAGTATTCCAACCACCCCCCTGTTACATTGGATTAAAAGGGGTTTAACTGTGACAACGATCCAATCAATGCCCGAAGGGTGTATTACAAATGGAACGACCTTCAAGGAGCAGTTCAGCATGAATTAAATTTTGACAGAAATGTCTTATATGAATTCATTGAATAATGAGAATTTCAACGGAGGAAAAACCCAGTTCATACAGAGTTTGTTGTATCTCGTGCGAATAAGTACTTTGAAAAATCCTCATATCGCAAGAAACCATTTTTTCTACGGAAAGCCACTGTTATGAATAAGTGGTTCGACATGATGTAAGGAGAACTTTTAGAATTAAGGAATCAATTGAGCATTTTACGTTAGAAGAAATGAAGAAAATTTTATTTATATGAAGCAGTGTAGAAAGATTACAAATACTGTGTTAAAAAATGTAAGAGGCAATTTAATCTGAAACGTGCACGGGAAATGAAAAGAAATGAACGTAAAAAGCCGCGTGAATTCTGGAACATGTTTCGTGCAAAGGGCAAACAATCCATGAAAATATATCGATGGAAGAATTTTAACACACATTTCAAGAATCTAGCGGCAGGAACGGATGACGTTAACCCGGGTGTGGAAGATTTCATGGAGCATTTTGAGCACAGGATGTGACCCAGGAAAGAACCATTAGAAACTATTGATTTACCAATTACGCAAGAAAGAAATTCGTAAGCTTGTTCAAAGTTAAAACGAAATAAAAGTAGTGGCATAGATTGTATTATAAATGAATATTTTATTGAAACAATAGACTATTAAGTGATTCTCTAGAAATAATTGTTCAAAAGTATTCTTGAAGTGGAAAATTTCCAAAGCAATGGACACAAGGTGTAATTGTACCATTATTAAAAAAGCCACCTGCAACTGATACAAATAAATTTTCGGGTATTACATTTAAAGAGTTGCTTTGGTAAACTCTTCACAAGTGTACTAAATGAAAGGCTTAAGAATTGGGCTATAGAGAACGAGCGTTTTAAAATGATGCACAGTTTGGGTTTAGGTCTGGGCACAGTACGACTGATGCTATTTCATTTTTACAGTCTCTTATTAATCTGTACAAAAGTAAAAACAAGCGTTTATATGCAGCTTTTGTGGGCTACCAAAAGGCATTGATACTATTTATAGAAATGGCTATGGTATAAGCTCATTAGAGAAGGTGTTGATGGGAAAATGTTAAAATTATGAGATCAATGTATGAAGATGTACAGTCATGTGTAAAGCATATGAATTCATTGTCTGATTTTTCTCAAGTGATATGGTCTTTTCCAAGGGGGAAAAAACTTCGCCGATCTTGTTCTCTTTTTTCATAAATGATCTTGAAATGCATTTGCAAAGTAATATACTTTCTGGACTTAATCTAGATCAAATATGTATAACCTTATTTTATTTGCGATGATGTAATTGTTAGTGATACGCCTGAAGGTTTACAATCTCATCTGGATTTATTGTATGATTATTGTAGACTTTGGAAGCTAACGGTGAATATCAATAAAACCAAAATTGTTGTTTTTAAAAAGAGAGGACGATTAACTGTAAATGAAAAATGGAAGTATGCAGGAAAGATATTGAAATTGTTGGTCATTTTAATTATCTAGGCTTTGTTGTTTCAAGTAAAGGCCATTCAAGCACGGGATCGAAACTTTGGCTGGCAAGGCTTTGAAAGCTATAACTCTCTACAGATGTTAACTAGAGGTATGAAATACCTGTTAATATTTGACTGATCTATTTGATTCCTATGTTTCAAACCATATTGTGTTACTCATGTGAGATATGGGTTTTACTAATGAGATAAACTTGAAAGGGTACATAGAAAGTTTCTTAAGAAATGTTAAATGTGAAAAAGTACATGTAATGCTGCTGTATATGTTGAAACAGGCAGGTTTTCCATTATGGTAACTGGAAGATTCGTACGGTGAAATATTGGTTGAAGATAGTAAAATGATGGAATTGTAATATAAAAAATGTGTATAAGTCATTGTTAACTGACTGTGAAATGGTAAAAGAACTGGTTGTATATGTTAAAATTTTGTTCACATGAGGTTTAGGTTTTGCATATGTATGGTTTATTTCCTGCATCTGTTAACGTCGGTGTATTTCTGCAATTATTAAACAAGATGTGTTTGACAATTTCATCACTGAATGTAAATAAAGATGGACACAGTCCTAGTTTTACACTGTTTAGGGAGCTTGAAAATGGGATTTGAGCTTGCGCGTATCTCATGAAAATTAATAATTTTAAACATAGACAAATCTGTCAAAGATAAGAATGTCTTCGCACTGTTTGAACATTGAATATGGAAGGCATAGGAACCCTTGAGAGGCATAATAGACTGTGAACTGTGTGATAAACTAACCATTGAAAACGAGTTTCATTTTGTGTTGGAGTGTGATGCCTTTAAAGACTTGCGTATTGCTACATACCTCGCTATTATAGCAGAGGCCAAGTATGTTCAAATTCGTGGGTTTAATGAAAACGGACAATAAACGTTTACTCCATAACATTGCTCTATACTTATTAAAAGCTTTTCAAAAGAGAAATGACTTACTGAATCGTGAATGAAATAGACACTCTCGTTAAATATTGCTATTATTGTGTTTATTTGTAAAGGTTATTTCATACTTGTACTATTTGTTACCATGCATTGCTAGTATTTACCATTGTTTATGTCTATATGCTGTATTATGCATTCGACTAATAAATTCTCTGTTCTGTTCTGTTCTGTTCTGTTGTCTCAAATATACGATTTCTGAACATGCACTTAAATTTTGCGGGACATTTACCAGACAATTTTTGATGTAATGTAGAGAATATGAAAAACTATTACACTAAACTTGAATTTCTTACACTTTACAAAGACTAAGAAGGGGAGGAGGGCGCCTTAATTAATGCTGGGATTATTGTCACAGTCACAATCCTGAAATCATACAAGATATTTTCCAAACGGGAGAATTAAGTGTGTATATTTGCTTCTTTTTTTTTTCTTTTTTTTTAAAAACTGTATAATTATTTATGTGCGTCATCATTTTTACTTTTTTTGTCTTTCATACCTAAAATTTTGTCTTTAACATAGTTTCGGACGGACTGTTTCTCGAATATTGTCGCGCATAAAAGCGAGGTTATGATCGTTAAGTTAGTCAATTTTTTTTTCTGTTTCAGGATTGCTTAACATAAAATAATTATTACACTCTTCCAAATACATATAAACCACTGTTAGATTGTTTTTGCATTTGACTTGCGTATATTTTAATAATATATTGTACGAAAATAAAGACAAAACCTGAAGTAAAATGTGAAAACTACTTCTACTGCAGTGAAGTAAACGCTTTCTGAATGTTAGTAGTCAAAACTATTTGCACTCTGCTCTATGAACCTCGGGTAATAGTTTTTACTGTTAGCCGACATGCCATTCAATCAGGTAGTGGCCAGGGGTCCGGTAACCCGACCTCTAGTCTAGATGTTCGGTTACTTGTCCTCCAGACAACCCGTGCATGGCAGGCTAGAGGTCTAGTAATCCTTATAGATACTGAGACTTTTCTTGTATTACAAAGAGAATAAAATCATGATAAAGTAAATATCAAATTACATTCTATTTTATTTAAAGTTAGACCAGAAGTTAATATTATATTTAGTAGGGACCTATGGTGGCATAAACAACGCCCGGACCGAGAAAGCATGCACTAGAAAGACGCCACCATAGGAAAATCCAGCAGCGATGGTGATCCGGAAACATACAGACGTCTACACACAATGGTAAACAAACAACAGGTAAACAGGTAAATTTTAAGTAAGAATTTTTTACGCGTAATTTAGGCGACGGGTACACAGGATTCGCGTGTAAAACATTTTATTAATACATAGATTATCTTGAAATTTTCAGTATCATTAAAGAACACATATCGCTAGATTGCTAATCATTTTAGTAAAAATAATAACTTTAAAATAAGTAAATCACAGAGAAACGGTCGAATTTTGATAAATTCCCAAAAGCAAAATTTCATAAACAAAG
>NW_026459426.1:0-19988 GCF_021730395.1 Mercenaria mercenaria | reverse complement strand
ACTTTTATAACTGTAGTGGATGTTACCCCTTGTGCCCTTTTTGTTACTAGAAGTATATAGGCTGTTACCTTTTGTTACTAGTGTTACTAAGGAGTCCGTACATGAAAGTATATTTTACTTTTATAACTTTAGTGGATGTTACCCCTTGTGCCCTTTTTGTTACTATAAAGTATATAGGCTGTTACCTTTTGTTACTAGTGTTACCAAGTGACCTGTAAATGAAAGTTAATTTTACTTTTATAACTGTAGTAGATGTTACCCTGTGTTACCCCTTGTGCCCTTTTTGTTACTAGAAGTATATAGGCTGTTACCTTTTGTTACTAGTGTTACTAAGGGGTCTGTAAATGAAAGAATATTTTACTTTTATAACTGTAGTGGATGTTACCCCTTGTGCCCTTTTTGTTACTATAAAGTATATAGGCTGTTACCTTTGTTACTAGTGTTACCAAGTGACCTGTAAATGAAAGTTAATTTTACTTTTATAACTGTAGTAGATGTTACCCTGTGTTACCCCTTGTGCCCTTTTTGTTACTACAAGTTTATAGGCTGTTACCTTTGTTACTAGTGTTACAAGGTACACATAGATAAGTGGACATTTTTATTCACATGAACTATATGTCTGCATGGTTCTGATGTTACATTTTGTTACTAAGACACAGGACATTTGTTACTGGTAACGAAAATACTAGGGTATGTAGCAACCTCCAGATTTGAGCCATATCTAGCATGTGTTGTGTCATATATATTGATCAGTGAACAGTGAAATGTTTTTCAAATATTTTAACTGGAAGTCATACTATATCGAATATGAAACAGTGAACGCACAATAAAATGGGTCTAAGAAACCTAAATGGTTTATATGTACACTTATTGCATATGTGGTTTGTGGAGCGTTTGATACCGTATTTTACGGTACGGTGTGTTTCATGTACAGTACTGTACGGTATGGAATGGGAAATAGACCGTTAAAACAGACATGCTGAAATGTCAAAGTAAATTATCATTTCTCATAAAGCAAGCAGTGTATTTTCACACAAAACATTTCTCTTCAAGCAGAATAAACTATACTGTAATGGATGGAATACAGGCTGGTAAGAAAGCGGCTGCTGTTGAGGCTGTCAATAACCATATTTCGGTGAGATTTTTTTTTCTACTTTCAGTTTCATTTTCATAATTAAATTAGTAATCTAACACACTTTTATTTAATTTCAATAGTATTACATATTAGAAAAAAAGTTTACTAATTGTGATCATATGAAAAGCAGATACTACCTTAATTAGGACACTAGTCGGGCACCAATAGATTAGTCTCCCTGTGTCTGCAATTATTTAATCCCAGCTTATAAATATTTGCTGGGCAGCTGTCACCTTTCTATCAGTTCTAATTCAACTTCATGCTTTTTATTTTTCTGTGTTTTTACTTTTTAAACAGCTATCCCTGACAATGGGTCTGCTAGTCATAGCTGTAAACGATTGCTAAGCAGTAGAACATAGACATACTTTTTGATACATAATGTCAGTCTGTAACGAATACCTACTACCTAGGGCCAAAATTAAAAATATGTTTGTTTGCTGTGCCCCTACCTACCCGCTTAAAATGCTGTGCCCCAAAAGTTTTTATTTGACAATGCTGATCAAATTTTTTTTTAAGTTGTGATATGACAAGTGCCGCAATTATAGTTCGATCAACAAAATGATAATTAAGACAGTTTAAATTGTATTATTTAATTTCATCCTTTTATACAACATACCGTATTTTCCCGAATTAAGGCCCCCCCCTCTAATTAACGCCCCAAACCATTTTGGAGGGGGAAAAAAGTCAACAAGAACGAAAAAAAATCACCTACCTCATTTTTATAAGTCCACATAATAAGTAATTTACAGTAAGTATCCAATGTATTAAACAATAAACACACTTTTAAACAGTACATGTACCGTAAATCCAAAACGTTTATACTAAGTACGGTACGTATCCAATCATCAAATAGAAAATTAAACGGTAAATCCATTTTTGATTTGTTTTTGCACCACCCGCGCACAAGCTTCCTTTCGACTTTAAACAAATTTGCGGCAGAGTGTTAACCTTTTCTTCGGCAGTTTTAATAACTTTTAATTTAAAAGCCGGCACATAAGCAGCGTGTCAAACCACTGACATTGTGTATTGCTCCCCGCATGTACTAAGGAAAATATTATCGGAGTACACAGCTGTTTGGGTATGATGACGTAATGTGTAATGTCGCGAGCGTGTCACGGAATACATGAGGTACCATATTTAAATGCATAATTTTAAGATACACTGCATTAAATTGGATGCCAAATAATTACGTTTTGGGGGAATTAAACAACACAGAAACACTTTACAGTTGGTTTGAACGATGTTTTTAAGTTTTGTAAAAATTTCAATTTTTTATTTTTTTACCTCAAATGAACGCCCCCTCTTTGGAAAATGTAACGCCCCCGGGGGCGTTTATTCGGGAAAATACGGTATACAGATTTGTCATATTTTTATAGAAGAAATATTCTGTAAGAAATGATCATATATCTACTGGTAAAAGCATAACCCCCACACAAAACTACCCAACTTTAAAAAATAGGGTTGGAAGACAGCAAACAAAGACTTTTTTAAATGTGGCCTAGAAGTGCAATTTTATGTGTCCAGTACCTTAAAGCATAGGCACTCACTAAAAATAAATGAGTTCTCTCAAAGAGCTATAAAAATTTATACTTCTTTGGTTCTCTGAACAAAACAGAATTTAAGTATACGATCTATATCGCTTTGTGTCAACGCTTAATTTTGTCCTATCGATTACCATATCTTATCTTATCCTAACTTTTAGTCAGTATATTGTATCTGCAAAAGAGGTTGATACTTTTTTGTCTGAGAAAGTGTACATAAAGATACATCGAATTAAGCACTACTGTGCTTAAATTAGCCTTTATGGTGTAGTAGATTTTATGACCAGTTATGGGAGAAATCAACAAACATAGAATGTGGTTTAATGGTCATGAAATGACCTTGTTTATTTTTACGGAGAAAAACATATAACATGTTTATTGTATGAAAAAACAGGTTTCTGAAATTTTTTACCAAGGAAAATAAATTTATAAAAGTAAATAAAGTAAATAAAATAAATAAAATGTGGAGGTTTCTTTAGAAATGGCCAATGGCCAAAATGGAAGCTTGGGATACCTCTCTCTAACTGAATTTGATTAAGTGTGGAGATGGGGTAGGTGGTGGGTAAAATCAGAAATTCCTTTGTGTTTAATGCAACCCACGCTCAAGAGAACTGGATCAAACCGGTTCTAGAAAGGTATAAATTCCGTGACGCCGTTCCTCCCACTGCCCGTCATAAATTGCGCTGATGCTAGTAAGCATAGCTTGTATTTATGACCAGTTATGGGAGAAATCAACAAACATAGAATGTGGTTTAATGGTCATGAAATGACCTTGTTTATTTTTACGGAGAAAAACATATAACATGTTTATTGTATGAAAAAACAGGTTTCTGAAATTTTTTACCAAGGAAAATAAATTTATAAAAGTAAATAAAGTAAATAAAATAAATAAAATGTGGAGGTTTCTTTAGAAATGGCCAAAAAGATAGGAACTGAAAGAGACTATCTTCCCCCACATTTTCTAGGGAATTCCAGAAAAAGGGAGAAAGTGAGAGAGGCACCCATTGAGACAAATATGTGTAAAATATACATTAAATAAGTATTTAAATACCATTGCGTAACAAACGCTTTACATATTTCTTAAAAGAAAACGATATCAAAGACCCTAGTATATAATATCTTTAACAATCAGCTATGACATAACAATTTGACTAGTGAGTAGGGTTTTACAGCGAATCAACACGAAATGGTCATATATCACTGAGATAATGTGACTAAGTACACAAGGTAAAATATATATGCATGTATAATATATACTAAAGGCAATATAAGTCTGTTATAAAACGGTAATTATATGTAACAAAGTGACTAGCAAATAAAGCACATTAAACCGATAACTTATTGCACGTAAACCTGGTTTTCCTATTAAACAGATGGATAATAATACTTCTGAACTAAACTTACTAAATAATCGTCTGCCATGGAGCAGATATTGCCTTTAAAGAAAGTTACTTGTAAGCAATATACATGTAAACGTTTGTCTTCGTGGCTTATCTAATTACCAGCCCAAGCAAGTAAATGATAAGTTATTGTATCTAATAAAAGTCATGAATATACAGACACATGCATGCAATTATATGCAATGTGGATGATCAAAAAAAGAAACAACAAAAAAAAAAACAAAAACAAATATATATACAAAACATACCAAGAAAATCAAATGGTTCATGTATGACCTCATCGCCCAGAGGTCTGCAAGTGTATGTATAAATTCAGCTATAGCCCAAGCAAGAGCTGATACGTTTCTCTTCTAGACAATAGACAAAAATCCTTTATTAAACTTGATATTCAGTTGATATTACAACGTAACTTATTTCAGGAAGTCTGCATAGTTACCATTTTAATTACGATAGTAATTTAGTATCAATGCTTGTAGTCAGACTGTAAAAATATCAAGCATTTGCAATGTCTTGTACATATGAAATAAAATGAATTTTAAAAGAAACATAGTATTTGCATTAAAGATGCTAATGAAATGTTAGCATTATCTATAAAGTTACTAACAGAAGTAATGTTGACAACTTGTGACTAGCAGATGATAAGAGATTAACAATGTCTGACGACAAAATGTAACTTCATTGTGCTAGTTGATAATAAAGAATTTCAGACCCAACATTTTGTTGTATAATAATGACAAGGTGACTACCAGCCCAAGCAAGTAGGTAAGAAATTATCTAAAAAACTGCAAACAAAGGGGCAAATCACACTTTACTAGCCCAAGCAAGTAAAGTGTACCTCTAAGTCCTTTAAATGTAAATTGCAAAAAGAAGTATAAAAACAAAGATGACGATTCTATACAATCCTAAAATATACATATATACATAAATATATACACGTTACTGGCAAATCTGGTTGTTAAAATACCTGGTACTCCTATGGCTCAAGCCAGCAGTGATAAATTGTGTCTTGTGTGTATGTGTGTTTTCTACCTGTGTTATTAAATAAAATTATTGTAAGTATGCACCAGCCATAAGCACAAGCATGTGGCTGTTAAAGAAATGTTTATTGTAAAAGTTGGCTATGTCTTAGAGAGGTACAAATTTCGTGGTAAATGATCATGATCGCTCAACATGGCCGAAAATGTCGAATCATTGACGTAATAAGTCTAGTCAACTAAAAATCTGTATTTCTAATGTACTTTTGAAAAGCGTTACTATTCCATCTTCCTAGCAATCTAATTTTGGCATCTGAGAACCCCCTCTGTGCACAATCAGTCGCCTTACCTATCCTAAAGCTGTGGGACTTGTATCTCTTGCTATCAAGCCCGCAAAACTTCAGAGTAGAAGTTAGTTGTTTGTCAAACATTTTTCGTGGAACTGGCGAGCCTGAAGGTAGTGTGAAAAGAGGGCCAGCAGATTCCCCTCGAATTGAGAGGTAGTCATTAAGTGCATGGACAGGAGATACTTGTGTGTAACCGTGCGAAAAAGTAAGTGTATGTGGTTTCCCATTATTGTGTTTGAAAAAGCGGTAAGTAACAGTGACCGATACTGGTTTTGAAGCTTCATGATTTAATTCAACATCTGTTGTTTGCAAAATAAATGACCTTGTTGCAGGTTTGCAGCTGGTAATCTCACTGCACCGAGAAAATGCATTAAATGCAAATAGAAACATGGCGGAATAAAGTTTTTCCTGATAGTGAGATTGACATACATGTTTTAATGCAGAAACTAACTTATCTAATAGTTTCACTGTGATGGGCAAACGTAAGTCATATGACGAGGACAGACGTTGAGCACCTTTTAACAGACTTGATATGAGAAAATGAGTAGTAGGGTCAGGTGTATTTGAAAGTTTGTGGACATAGCTTATACCAGACAGGTATGTGGTTATGGATTTGGAAGACATAGCCTTTTCATGAAGAAATGCCACAAATAAGGCTATCACTGATGATGAAATAGGCAAAGATATTGAACCGTTACAGTAAGCTTGGCTAAAGTCATGAAACAATTTCCATGCTCTTCTGTATGTCTCTAGCGTTGATGGAGCTAGTGAAGCATTTAATAAAGTTTCAATCCCTTGCAAAATATCTCCGGTTGAAGATGTGGGCTTACTATAGTTGGATTTGGTTTGCAGAACGGCGCTAGCTCCCTGAATCGCTGTATCTGAAAACGAGAAAGAGCGTCTGCTATACTATTGTCTTTTCCTTTGACATGGCGAGCTAAAAATACTATATTTTGTGTAAGACAGTGTAGGCCAGTCCACTAGCTTTCTGATAAGGTACATTATACAATGAACTTCTGATGTCTGTTTATTGATAACAGACACCAGAGCTTCATTATCTGTGTGAAAAACTACCGTGTGATTTCTCCATAAATGACCCCATGTGAATACTGCCAAAACAATTGGGTATAGTTCTAAGAATGCGATGTTTGCTTTTTGCCAAGAGTGTGGGAAAGACCCGTAAAACCAGTTACTCTTATAAATCGCCCCATAGCCTTTTGACCCTGATGCATCTGTATGTAGACAAATGTTATCGCTAGAAAGCCGCTGTTCGTTGATGAAAAAAGATGTCCCATTAAAATTTGCAAGGAAGTCTAGCCACATGGACATGTCGTGCTTGGCTGGGGATCTTAGTTTTACCTTGTAATGAAGCTTTTTAACGCCAATCGACAGGTTTATCAGGCGTCTTAGGAAAGCCCTTCCTGGTCTGATGACCGAACAAGCAAAATTCAAGAAGCCTATCAGGGATAGGAGAGTACGGAGTTGACATGTTTGTTTTGAACCAAGCTCGCGTAATAGCAAAACAGCTTTAGCTAGCTTGTCTTGTGGTAGTCTTGCTTCCATATGTATAGAATCTAGTGTTATACCCATAAAAGACATGACCGGTGAAGGAGGGAAAGTTTTTTGTTCATTTAGCGGCACTCCTAGTATTGTGCACATGCGACAGAAAGAATCAAGTGCTGACTTAGCCTCGCAGAAAGTTGGCGCAAGGAACAAAAGTCATCAAGGATTTTGACTATATGACGTATGCCAAATTTGTTTTGCGCTATCCATTTTAATGCTGTACTGAAAGTCTCAAAAATTTGACAACTTGAGGCAGCTCCATAGGGAGACATTTATCATAGTAATATTTGTTTTCCCATTTGAAACCCAGTAAACTATAATCGGACGGACGTATTGGAATAATTCTGAAAGCAGAGCATATGTCTGTTTTTGCCATAAAGGCATTTCTACCTATCATTTTAATTTTTGTAATGGCGTCATCGACATTTGCATAGGAGACCTCTGTAAAGTCAGCGGGAATTTGATCATTCACCGAGGTTCCAGTATTGCGGGGATATGATAGATGATGAATCATTCTATATTCCCCTGGTTCTTTTTTCGGAACAACACCTATCGGCGAAACTTTAAGTTCTTGAAAGGGCTTCTCCAAAAATGGACCGTTTACGCGATTTGCTTTGATTTCTTTCATGATTTTTGCATCCACAATGTTATGATGTTCATTAGCAGATTTTAAGTTTGGACTGTCTGTACCGTCTCTATTACCCTGAAAATTAAGCTCGAAACCTAACTTGAAACCTTGTACAAGATACTGTGTAACTTTTGTGTCATAACCATGGAAAAGGGTTTCCAGCTTGCGCCATTTAACCGGAGTGGGTAACGTAACTTTATCTATTGGCTTTGTTTGGGGGGTCGAGTTTGACCTGTTGGGTTGTGACTGACCCGCGTTATTTGAATTTTTGGGGGCACCGTCGGATGTTCGCTTCCAGCATTTATAGTGTGGGTGATTGCCGGAGCATGTTTTACATTTGTGTTGGTAGATGCATCCTGTGCATCTATCTCCACGATTGAATTTGTTGCAGGTTTTTCTAGATTGGCCCGTTTGTGGGCCATTTGGCCGAAAGGGCTGCTTCTGACTTAGAGCTTTGATGTATAGCTCATGGTGAATTGAGTCCCAAGAAAATGGGTGACTCTGACGGAGCTGTCTGAACTGCACATCATAATAATGCCAGTTACCCCTAGCTTTGGCAATTGCCCGCACAGTGTTACTGTATTGGGCTAGTTGTTCAGCAGTGTCCGGATACTTTTGCCTGTATACAGATGAAAAGACTGCAAAAATATCAGTCCATTGCTCAATTGTTATGAATTTTCTTGAGTTTGACTGTGAAAAGGAAGAAATGCCCGTTGGCGTGATTGTTAAGCTGAACGATTCCTGAGACTTACTAAAAGAAGTTGAAAAATCTACAAATTCGTCAGCCCAGATCTTTTCTTTTATTTTCAGATTAACTGATGCATGGAGTGGAATTGATGGGGAGGATTGTAAAGAAGCTGAAGTGAGACAACCAGAATTACCAGTAAATACACTTTGTGTCCGGTCATCCAGTGATTCCACCTGTTGTTGTTGTTGTTGTAACTGTTGCGTGGGAACTGTTTCTGGGGCCTGTACCTGTTGTGGACGTGCTTGTCCACTTTGACCCAAAACTTGTTGTATCTTATTCTCGACTATAGCCTCAAGTTTATCTGTTAACGTGTCAACGATATGTTGAGTTTGTATTGAAACACTTTCTGTGACAGGAACTGGTATTGGTACATTGGGTGTTGTAACTGTTGTTCTCCTAGAGTTTCTATATCTAGTGTTTTCACTGAGAGCAATAATGGCTTCATCATTTGTGGCTGATGTGGTAGTGGCTGTGTGGGAGACTGCCCTTTTTCTCTTGGCCCCTTCATTGCTGCTAGCAACACTTCTCTTTCTAGAAGGCATGCTGAAACAATGACACATACAGCATTAGCAAAAGTTATAAGAATATATAAAGTTATGTCCCAAGCCAATCTACTTGACAACGAAAATTTTAAATTCCTTCGCTAAAATTTTCCAGCATGGGTTTCCAATTATATTAACATTACCCATTTAGACCTAATTAAATATTTATATCTTAGAAGGAAAAGCACAAACCACATCCAAATGTTTACTGACAATGTCTTAAATTCATAAATAATGGCTGTGCTGGAATTAATACATAACAGAAAATGGAATATTATATAAGTTATCCCGGATTATGCGCAATTATATAAATATATTATTAAGAGAACCACTGGAAGTGATAAAATCTGTGTACAAATATTCATCAGTCGCATGTTAGCGATCGTAACAATATATCACAAATTCACAAATTGTGCCTGTGGTAAAGTCAAGATTCGAAAGACTCACAGAAAGTGATATATGTATAACTATTTGTAAATAATATAGTAGTAATTTTTAAAAATTATATCACCAATTCAAAAAGTGTGCCTGTGGTAAAGTCAAAAGACTCACAGAAAGTGATACAACGTATGCGTACCTAATCACAAATCACATGTGATTGTGGTAAACATATCAACAATTCATTAAATGAGCCTGTGGTAAAGTCAAATGACTCACAGAATGTGATATAACGTATAGTACATAATCACAAATCACATGTAAGTGATTGTGGGAAACAAGTATGCCTGTGGTAAAGTCAAAAGACTCACAGAAAGTGATATAATATATGTGTAAATAATTCCACAATACACGTAAGTGACTGTGGTAAACATATTATGACATTTACGGAGTGTGCCTGTGATCAAGTCAGAAGACTCACAGTAAGTGATATGTGCATAGATAGTTGCACATCGCCTGTAAGTGACTGTAGTATACATGCTACAAAAATTTCACAATTTGTCCTTGCGGTCAAGTTATATATTCACAAAAAGCGATATAATGTGTGCGTAAATAATCGCGAATCACGTGTAAGTGACTGTGGAAAACATATCACAAAGTCATAGTGTGCCTGTGGTAAAATCCAATGACTCCCAAGAGATACATGTATAGTCACCAATTGTGTAAAGCATCACAAATTCACAAAGTGTGCCTGTGCTAAAGCCAGTGACTCACCAAAAGCAACACTATTATTAAAAACTTTATAACATTGATAAATGTAGATAAGTGATTTTTTGAAGTAATTGCTTTTGCGCATGTGTGACATATTCACAAGGACACACAAAAGTGAAAAATTATCAATCAAGAATGGAACACAATGTAGCCATATATATCTTTATCAAGTTTTGCAGATAAAATCCCATCATTCGAAAAGTGGTACTGTCATAACATATTAGTTACATGTAAATCACAAATTAAGATAGCATGTATATGTTTAAGACTTTGTGTCAAAATTTGATTCAAAGGAGCCACATGAAGTACTAGTCCACATGACCAGTCATCTGGTAGAGTGGTTATGTCTGGTTTAATTATAGCCTTACATGTTGTTAAAATCTTGTAAAAATTTTGAATTTCACTTATTAAATTTTTTATGTGGCCTGTCTGACCGCCGTCATAATAGCATGCCGCAACGACCTGTAGAAGCGTCTCTGTCCAAATGGGCCCAGGTGGATTCCGTCCTTAGCAAAGATTTGTGTTTGGGCTCGGAATATTCGCCTGTGGTTCCAATAACGGATGTGTTTGTGACCTTCCAGTAGGGTTTTAAGTATTTGATTTGCTTGGACCCGTTTCGACTCGTACTGTTCATCTGTTGTATTTTTCGGCTTCAGACGTGTGAATAATTCGCATATTACAACATGTCCAACGTTATAATCTTTCAGCAACATTAAACCTATTTCCTCCAATGTACTGGCTACTTCAAGTGGCTGTATTCCCGAGTCAATGTCATTTTCCCCTAGCTGTAGCACAACAACACGAGGCTTGTGTGTGTTTAGAAAGCTGTCGAACTTGTGTTTGAAATAGTTAGTACAGGTTCGAAGACCGTTATAGTTTTCACAAGCCAAGAGTCCACCAAGTCCCCTGTGGATCACCGAACATTCCTTCAGGTCGTAGTTGGCAGGCAGTATCTGACGGCGAAAGCTATCATCAAGCCTACGAATAAAACTGTGTCCTAAAATTGCAACAGTGATTCTCGAGTTTTCCATTTTTGCACAATGAAAATCCAATTTGCAACGGTCTTTGTTTAGAATCCAAAGTTCTTTGTTTCTATCGTAAAAATTGTAAATAAGTCCAAACCTGGTTATCTGTGTAAAATTCCCAGTAGTTCTTGTATTTTCATTCGTTATGGGAACGATATGTGTAAAATTCTAAAACGAAAACTGTTTAAAATGCGGTAAAATTGTAGTAAAGCTGTATAAAATCAGAAATTCCTTTGTGTTTAATGCAACCCACACTCAAGAGAACTGGATCAAACCGGTTCTAGAAAGGTATAAATTCCGTGACGCCGTTCCTCCCACTGCCCGTCATAAATTGCGCTGATGCTAGTAAGCATAGCTTGTATTTAGGGTATAGCTACATGTAGGGATAGGTTGAAATTTTTTACACTAGACATAGATTATTGTATAAATTCCAATCTAATTCTTTTATGGCTTGCAGACAGACAATCTGGCTCATATTTTAAATGTTGGCTTGTTGTTTTATTTTTCACTCATATCGGCAGGACATTAATTGTTATAGTGGCAATAACTAGTGCGCAATTTGCACTTTTATAATAGGACTGCAGTAAATAGGTAGAATATTCCCAAAGCTATATCTATGTGAAACATATTGTAAAAAAATATTTCAAAATAAAGAACTTACGGGACTTGTCCCAAAACTTTCGTAACTCCCTTTGTACATTGTTATTAGAATTGGAACTTGGATGATAAAACTGCAGGTGGTTCTTTAATATAACAAATTTTGTAAAAAACCAGGAGTTTGGGACAGCTTAAACTAGTAGTTAGGCCTACTGTTCATGTTCATATAATTTAGTTTATAGGGCACCATAAGGCATATACACCTTAGCCCCAGTGCCTGTTTTATGACAGACTGTGTGTTTTTTCAGTCATTTGCTTTGTATATTTTTACAGGACAATCAGGTGATTGGTATAGGAAGTGGAACAACAGTGGTCAGCGCTGTAGAGAGAATAGGTAGGTCACTTCTGATTATTCAATATAAATGCAGCAAACCTGGTTTTGACTTTTGTTGTTTTCATAATTATTTCACATCTCAGTTACCATGGTTACAGTATAAATAAATTTAAAGAGAAAATACAGAATTGGTTATTTGAGGTTTTGTAAATAGTAACTGTACAAAAAAATCTCTTTCTATGTTAGTAGTAAATTACAACTGACAACAGAATTTAAGATTCAGATCATGTTGATGAAGATTTTGTAATTAATGCTTGTTTCCATCGGATTTTGAAAATCTTCGTATTTTGAATTAAAAAACAAGCATAAAGAGACCATCCATTTGACAAATATGTAGAGGATATTTGTTTGTTTCAGGGAAATATCAATTTTATTTCACAAGTGAGCATCAAAAACTGATATTTTCACGAGTGGCGTAGCCACGAGTGAAAATGACTTTTTTTGGTGCTCACGAGTGAAATAAAATTGATATTTCACTGAAACAAACAAATTTTCTTTTTATTTCATGTGTAAAACTCTATTTTTGTTGCGTAATTTATAAAAATGTCGAAAATCGCGGGAAAGATCAACAGGAAGCATAACACACGTCATTTTATCGACGTCATCGTCATTATGGTCCCCGGTATTCATAACGCCCGGTATACAATTTGACTTCAATTGCGATGGAGGACCGGAACAAGTTTGGCAAAAACAGTGAAAATAAAAATGATAATCTACTGTTTCAAAACTGTGGATTATCACTTTTATTTCACTGAGAAAACTCTATAATTCACTGGAAAACATAAAATAAAATGTTATCTATAGTATATTTAAGAAAGTAATGTTGAGTCAGTTCTACTAATGTCATCTAAGTATTATTACTTAGAAAAGTTTTAGTTAAGTCATCCAAAGTATATTGCTATTCTAAGATATTTTTGGCATGTTTTATTTTGTCCATAAGAAAGACTGAAATTGGATTCCATTTGATATTCTATCCCTAGCTTTGGTGTTTTTCTGTGCTTTATAATATGATGGTCAGTCAAAATCTCTCAGAAAAAAATCAATTTTTAGCTCCACTATTCGGAGAATAGCGGGGCTATTCTACTCGCCCCGGCGTTGGCGTCTGCATGAGCTTTTAAGGTTAAAGTTTTTCGGCAACCTTTGTTTTTCTGTAATATCTTTGTTACTATTGCTTATATCTTACTGTAACTTCACATAAACATTGTCCAGCATACAAACAAAATATTTGCAGGGGCTGGGCCCATTATACCCAAGGTCAAGGTCATCAAGGTGTTATACTTAGGTTATTTTTAAGGTTAAAGTTTTTCGGCAACCTTTGTTTTTGTGTTATATATCTTTGTTGCTATTGCTTATATCTTACTGTAAGTTCACATAAACATTGTCCAGCATACAAGCAAAGTATGTGCAGGGGCTGGGTCCATTATACCAAAGGTCAAGGTCACCAAGGTGTTATACTTAGGTTATTTTTAAGGTTAAAGTTTTTTCGGCAACCTTTGTTTTTCTGTAATATCTTTGTTACTATTGCTTATATCTTACTGTAAGTTCACATAAACATTGTCCAGCATACAAACAAAGTATATGCAGGGGCTGGGCCCATTATACCCAAGGTCAAGGTCACAAAGTTGTTATACCTGGAATTATTTTCATGTTAAATTCTTTTGAAAGCTTTGTTTATAGACATATCTTCGGTTGTTTAAAAGATAATGACTTGAAATTAAAAATATTTCTTTATAATGTGTGTTACAATCCCCAGAACTCTAATTGTATTTTTGACAGAATTATGCCCCTTTCATACTTAAATTTTTTTGGCAGTCTTCGCTTTCTTGATGTTACTTTAGTACAATATAAGATAAAGACTTGAAAATTGAAATGTATCTTTATCATCATCATCTGCATGAGTGGTAACAATCCCCATAACTCTGATTTGTATTTTTGACCAAATTATGCCCCTTTCGTACTTAAATTTTTTGACAATCTTCGTTTTCTGGACATAACTTTGATACTATATAAGGTTATAACTTGAAACTCAAAATATCTTTTTACCATCATCATCTGCATGTGTGGTAACAATCCCAATAACTCTAGTTTGTGTTCTTGACAGAATTATGTCCCTTGGCATATCTTCCTTTTAAAGTAGAGGTCTCTTATTGAGACATATATTCATTTTACTGTCAAATCGCCAAATAGTGGAGCACGCTGTCTTATGGACAGCTCTTGTTATAACTTCTGCCAAGTGTTCCAGAGGAAATAGTCAAAAACGACATGTTGAAAATATTTGTTTTCCTTTGTCCAAAGTGCAACACATTCTTTTGCATTTTATATCTATGATAGTTATAAAGAAAAACAATACATCCGTTCTTTAAAACTTTTTGTCAATTAACAAAATTACGTTACTCTTGTGACATTTTAGTCCTAGTTCTCTTTAAATGCCTTTCAAGTTTGCAGTATAACAGGTACAGACAGTGAATTATATAAGTCAGAATACCCTGTGATATAAGTTCCATAAAAGCAGGAGATTTAGTGTGTTTAAACAAATGCTTTATGTGATAATGAAGAGGGAATATAAAGTTGAAAGTTAAAA
The DNA here is from genome assembly GCF_021730395.1 of Mercenaria mercenaria. Taxonomy (NCBI): domain Eukaryota; kingdom Metazoa; phylum Mollusca; class Bivalvia; order Venerida; family Veneridae; genus Mercenaria; species Mercenaria mercenaria. Next base: position 5,364 of record NW_026459426.1, on the reverse strand, counting down.
TGTCACACTTTTTCCACTGCACTTGGGACAAATTTGACCATGCTTAAGCTGTCATTTTTTAAAATTATCAGTTTTGAACTTACAGCATTTAAACTTTGCATCAATATTTAGACAATTGAGGTGTGTTCTTAAATAAATGTTTAAGAGGCTGCCATATTTCATTAAGCTGAGGTTAAAGCAAATGCCTCATTTTTTAGCTCACATGTCACAAAGTGACAGTGTGAGCTTTTGTGATCGCGCAGCATCCGTCGTCCGTCCGTCCGTGCGTCCGTGCGTAAACTTTTGCTTGTGACCTCTCTAGAGGTCACATTTTTCATGGGATCTTTATGAAAGTTGGTCAGAATGTTCATCTTGATGATATCTAGGTCAAGTTCGAAACTGGGTCACGTGCGGTCAAAAACTAGGTCAGTAGGTCTAAAAATAGAAAAACCTTGTGACCGCTCTAGAGGCCATATTTTTCAAAAGATCTTCATGAAAATTGGTCAGAATGTTCATCTTGATGATATCTAGGTCAAGTTTGAAACTGGGTCACATGCGGTCAAAAACTAGGTCAGTAGGTCTAAAAATAGAAAAACCTTGTGACCACTCTAGAGGCCATATTTTTCAAAAGATCTTCATGAAAATTGGTCAGAATGTTCATCTTGATGATATCTAGGTCAAGTTCGAAACTGGGTCACGTGCCTTCAAAAACTAGGTCAGTAGGTGAAATAATAGAAAAACCTTGTAACCTCTCTAGAGGCCATATTTTTCATGGGATCTGTATGAAAGTTGGTCTGAATGTTCAGCTTGATGATATCTAGGTCAAGTTTGAAACTGGGTCAGCTGCGGTCAAAAACTAGGTCATTAGGTCTAAAAATAGAAAAACCTTGTGACCTCTCTAGAGGTCATACTTTTGAATGGATCTTCATGAAAATTGGTCAGAATGTTCACCTTGATGATATCTAGGTCAAGTTTGAAACTGGGTCACGTGCCGTCAATAACTAGGTCAGTAGGTCAAATAATAAAAAAACCTTGTGACCTCTCTAGAAGCCATATTTTTCATGGGAACTATATGAAAGTTGGTCTGAATGTTCATCTTGATGATATCTAGGCCAAGTTCGAAACTGGGTCAACTGTGGTTAAAAACTAGGTCAGTAGGTCTAAAAATAGAAAAACCTTGTGACCTCTCTAGAGGCCATATTTTTCACAAGATCTTCATGAAAACTGGTCAGAATGTTCACGTTGATGATATCTAGTTCAAATTTGAAACTGGGTCATGTGCCTTCAAAAACTAGGTCAGTAGGTCAAATAATAGAAAAACCTTGTGACCTCTCTAGAGGCCATATTTTTCATGGGATCTGTATGAAAGTTGGTCTGAATGTTCATCTTGATGATATCTAGAATAATTTCGAAACTGGGTCAGCTGCGATCAAAAACTAGGTCATTAGGTCTAAAAATAGAAAAAGCTTGTGACCTCTCTAGAGGCCATACTTTTGAATGGATCTTCATGAAAATTGGTCAGAATGTTCATCTTGATGATATCTAGGTCAAATTTGAAACTGGGTCACGTGCCGTCAATAACTAGGTCAGTAGGTCAAATAATGTAAAAGCCTTGTGACCTCTCTAGAGGCCATATTTTTCATGGGATCTGTATGAAAGTTGGTCTGAATGTTCATCTTGATGATATCTAGGTCAGGTTCAAAACTGGGTCACATGAGCTCAAAAACTAGGTCACTATGTCAAATAATAGAAAAAAAATGACATCATACTCAGTTCAAAACTGGGTCATGTTGGGACAGGTGAGCGATTCAGGACCATCATGGTCCTCTTGTTTTGAAAGCTACCCAAATCAGCTATATAATGTAGCCACCTTGCGAAAATTCTGAAATTAATTTACCTTAATACACTATCTTATGGCAAAAACTTATATCAGTTTACAAGAAGCATATCTGCTTTAACCTATTTGTTTAATACAGGCATGCATTGATTTCACATATCAGTTTTATGTTACAGCTCAGAGGGTGAAAGACGAAAATCTGAAACTTGTTTGTATACCTACCTCATTTCAGGTATGTACAAAATGTAACTGATAAAATTGATCAAAAATATATTAATTTGCATTTTATTGCTGCATTTGTGGCAATTTCATGAAATGCAATATTATACCATGAAATCATAAATTTTTGTTGGTGAATAATTTTGGTCAGCATGTTGGTTGCGTCAATTTAGAACTTACAGCGTTTGGTATTTTTTTCAGTTTTTTGGTCTTTTGTCGCATATAACATTACATTGTTATGCTGTCAAAATATTATCACATCACTGTTGGAGAATTTGAGTTTAACTTGATCGAGTCATTAAAAAGAAAATTTGTCTGTAACCAAGGAGATTAAATTTTTAACATATAATGTGGTCAGTTATAAAGATACAGTTATAGAGAAAGACTTAGCTGTAAATAATTTGAGTTAGCTGACATGTTGATTATTCAGTTGTGTTAAAAATTTGAATTTTCAGGCAAAACAGTTGATTGTTGACAATAATTTGGTTCTTGGAACTTTGGAACAGTATCCTCAGGTATAGTATCTCACTGCCTAAACTTTGAATTTCACTTTGACTGTCTATATATTTGCAACTTGGGAATGTTACAGATTTGAAAGTAACACCTTCACATGTCATGCAGTTTTATATGCCTATAATTATTAGACTTATTATTGGTTTACCTTTGATGGCTGTGCATTTTGTGCAACATCCACAGAAGTTGTTCCCTCTGTAACTTGAGCAGTTTGTATTCACCGAAGTTGGTGAGAATGTTTATGGTCATAATATCATGGCCAGGTTTGATTTGTTATCAGTTTTGTTAGGTCACCTGTCACAAAGTGACAAGGTGAGCTTTTGTGATCGCGCGGTGTCCGTCGTCCGTCCGTCTGTCAGTCCTTAAGCTTTTGCTTGTGACCACTCTAGAGGTCACATTTTTCATGGGATCTTTATGAAAGTTGGTCAGAATGTTCACCTTGATTATATCTAGGTCAAGTTCGAAAGTGGGTCACGTGCCATCAAAAACTAGGTCAGTAGGTCTAAAAATAGAAAAACCTTGTGACCTCTCTAGAGGCCATATATTTCACAAGATCTTCATGAAAATTGGTCAGAACGTTCACCTTGATGATATCTAGGTCAAGGTCGAAACTGGGTCACGTGCCATCAAAAACTAGGTCAGTAGGTCAAATAATAGAAAAACCTTGTGACCTCTCTAGAGGCCATATTTTTCATGGGATCTGTATGAAAGTTGGTCTGAATGTTCATCTTGATGATATCTAGGTCAATTTCGAAACTGGGTCACGTGCGGTCAAAAACTAGGTCAGTAGGTCTAAAAATAGAAAAACCTTGTGACCTCTCTAGAGGCCATATATTTCACGAGATCTTTATGAAAATTAGTCAGAATGTTCACCTTGATGATATCTAGATCAAGTTCGAAAGTGGGTCACGTGCCCTCAAAAACTAGGTCAGTAGGTCAAATAATAGAAAAACCTTGTGACCTCTCTAGAGGCCATGTTTTTCATGGGATCTGTATGAAAGTTGGTCTGAATGTTCATCTTGATGATATCTAGGTCAAGTTCGAAACTGGGTCACGTGCGGTCAAATACAAGGTCAGTAGGTCAAATAATAGAAAAACCTTGTGACCTCACTAAAGGCCATATTTTTCATGGGATCTGTATGAAAATTAGTCTGAATGTTCAACTTGATGATATTTAGGCCAAGTTCAAAACAGGGTCATGTGCGGTCAGAAACTAGGTCAGTAGGTCTAAAAATAGAAAAACCTTGTGACCTCTCTAGAGGCCATACTTGTGAATGGATCTCAATAAAAATTGGTCAGAATGTTCATCTTGATGATATCTAGGTCAAGTTCGAAAGTGGGTCATGTGCCTTCAAAAAGTAGGTCTGTAGGTCAAATAATGAAAAAACGTTGTGACCTCTCTAGAGGCCATATTTTTCATGGGATCTGTATGAAAGTTGGTCTGAATGTTTATCTTGATGATATATAGGTCAAGTTTGAAACTGGGTCAACTGCGATCAAAAACTAGGTCAGTAGGTCTTGAAATAGAAAGACCTTGTGACCTCTCTGGAGGCCATACCCTTGAATGGATCTTCATGAAAATTGGTCAGAATGTTCACCTTGATGATATCTAGGTCAGGTTTGAAACTGGGTCACGTGCCCTCAAAAACTAGGTCAGTAGGTCAAATAATAAAAAACCTTGTGACCTCTCTACAGGCCATACTTTTCATGGGATCTGTATGAAAGTTGGTCTGAATGTTCATCTTGTTGATATCTAGGTCAGGTTTGAAACTGGGTCAACTGCGGTCAAAAACTAGGTCAGTAGGTCTAAAATTAGAAAAATCTTTTGACCTCTCTAGAGGCCATATTTTTCAATGGATCTTCATGAAAATTGATCTGAATGTTCATCTTGATGATATCTAGGTCAGTTTCGAAACTGGGTCACGTGCGGTCAAAAACTAGGCCAGTAGGTATAAAAATAGAAAAACCTTGTGACCTCTCTAGAGGCCATATTTTTCATGAGATCTTCATGAAAATTAGTGAGAATGTTCACCTTGATATCTAGGTAAAGTTCAAAACAGGGTCACGTACCTTTGAAAACTAGGTCAATAGGTCAAATAATAGAAAAACCTTGTGACCTCTCTAGAGACCATATTTTTCAATGGATCTTCATGAAAATTGGTCAGAATTTTTATCTTGATAATATCTAGGTCAAGTTCAAAACTGGGTCACATGAGTTAAAAAACTAGGTTACTATGTCAAATAATAGAAAAAACGATGTCATACTCAAAACTGGGTCATGTCGGAAGAGGTGAGCGATTCAGGACCATCATGGTCCTCTTGTTTTTCATTTGCTGTGGAGGTACGGCCATTGAATTACACAAAAGTGCAAAAATTGACAGTGTCCACTCAGCAACAAGACTATTTCTTACTGGAACTTGACTAAATTGATACAGATTTTGTATATCTATAAAATTCAGGACAAGGTTGATAAACAGCTAGTTTGGACGAGCATATCTGGACTAACTGTCCTTGAATGAACTGAAATTGCATATGTCGATAGTAATTGTTTTTTGTTGTAGTGTAGAAACAGTTGCTAGAACTGCTAGTCGCAGACTCATCAGTCGAGAACCGTGTATCAACAAGTGTTTCGCCCCGTTACTCTCGATATACTCTCCTGACGGTGGGTACAGCAGAGTTGATCAGGCACTGCTTGTTTGCGATGGCTGCCATTCCTTATCATTTCGGCCTAACCAGAGCCAACTGGACGCTCTCTTGGCAGCTTTTCCTACAGCATGGGCTAAGGCTTTCCTTACTTTCCCTTTGATGCCCAATGC
>NW_026459425.1:0-19938 GCF_021730395.1 Mercenaria mercenaria | reverse complement strand
AAAAAAAAAAATTAGTTTCCAATATAAAAAAACTGTAACAGCTTTTTCAATTTTTAAAACAGTGGGGCATAACTGACCAAAGTTCAAGTGAGTTATGGAAGTTGATGCCATGTCCTTTACAACAGTAAAGATATAGGTGTAGATGGTGTGCTCATAACTGACAGGTATTTCTTACAGGTGATAGAAGTTCATCCAGAAAAGCAAAAATCTTATACAAAAATAAATTAACACCAACATAATTATTGATAACGCTTTAATTTTGTTACACTGGCATAAGCAGATCCAGGGAGGGGGTGATCGGGGGTCCGACCCCCATGGATTTGAGGAATTTACATTTTCTTAGATAAAATCATGCAAAAATTGGACGGCAGACTAGGTGCGACCCCCTGGAAAATGGGCAACAAGTGCACCCCTCTGGAAAAATGGGCAAATTCTTATTGAAATTGTGTGACCCCCTATGTGGTTGATCCCGACCTCCTGGCAGAAAATGCTGGATCCGCGCCTGCTGATAGCATGTGTTGCCTCTCAATACCAAAATAATAATATATCAATCTCATATTTTCTTCCATTGAGTGCTAATAAGCTTACGAATCCGTGTATTGCTTTGATTGTTTATATTGTCATGTTTGTCTGAGATTTCAAGTGTTCGACTTTTGTATTCTCTGAAGTCTTTAAGAAAGTCTACATGTGTTGATATTGTCTTTTGTGTTATATCTCACGAGGTACGACGTTTTCCTGTGTGGAGTACATGAAATCGTGGCAAAAGTGTTGCCTGTTCTTGCAGGACTTTTGCATGCGTACTGCTTGATGCTCTGTCTTGATTGCTTTGAATGTACAGGTCCATTTCAAAATTAATGTGGATGTTGAATATTTCAAAATTATTTGAGTCCATGCCGCTTTCGAAACGTACCTGACTTTCTGATTATGTATGCAATAGATTAATTTTAATGAAATTTTGAAACATAAATAAGATTTAGCATCTAACATTTATTAACATTTATTTAGAATTGTGCACAGTTAACTTAAACATGATTTCACAGAATATGCATAAGTTATCAGAAACAACTTACTGAATACATTTCAAGCACATCGTCGTAATGAAACGCAGCAAACATGATTAATCAGGCTTGACGTATTTTGTTATAAAATCAAAACAAAGTCAAATGCCTCTTCAAAATGTCGATATACACTTTTCCTAGAAATTGGTATTTAGAGACAACTTTAGCATTACATCGTAAGAAAACGTTTAGAATAATTATCAAAAGAACAAATTAAAAGTATTGTATGAGATTTGTCTGCGTTTTTTGAAATTTAGATTAAGTTCCTTACATAAGTTTACAAATATTTATTTGGTGCTAGTTTATGATTAAATGGATGACTTAAGACAGGTAAGTGTTAAGAGTACTGTTTTATAACAATATGCTCGACTGTTTTTTTTTTCTTTCAAATAATTTGTAAATATTCTTGTTAAGTCGGGGCAAAACATGTCCTTTGCATATCTTAAAGAAACAAAATCGGCCGAGAAACGTATTGAATGAATGTTTATTGAAATAATCTCACACAATCTGACACAATAACTTTGATTCGACCATTTTCTGTAAATTCTAAGTTTTATCTTATGATTAAATGGTAAAATTGTCTAAAAATTCCAATTTCTAGAATAACTGATATAAAAATTGCCATTGGAGTTTGTACTGAGTTTATGACAAGATAGGTCTAGAAGGATTAATCATTCTTGTAGTGCTTTTTTAATTTACGATATGCTTGAAATTAATTCAATATATTTTTTTTCCGAAATACATACATGTAATTTATGCTTCAAAGTTTTATTTAGAACTATCTAAATTGTTCTGTTGCATACACAATCAGAATGTCAGGTACATTTAGAATGGGATATGTACGCAGATAATTTTGAAATGAACTTGTATATCGAATGAATGATTGCTGTGGTAGGCTGGCGCCGAATGTTTTAGTGCCTTTGGCACACTATATGTACTATAGACCTTTCATTTCTGCAACCATTCTTGGGGCCATTCTCTGTACTTTTTTCGAACGCTCTTTGTTCTTTTTGTGTCTTGGAGTCCAGACAGGGCTAGCATTTTCTACATGTAACCGTACTAAGGAATGAATAGCAGCTTGAACATTATCTTGTGACATATAAGAAAAAGTTTCATGATGAGGTCTAAATAGTTAAGATATATTTCTAGACTATATTCATTGCTTTTTTCATAAACAGAGATGCACTAAAATATCTTACAGTATGTAAATACAATGTATTCTGATCTAATTGCACAAATAAATATAAACATATATCACAACGTGCGTTTACTATAGTTACTATAGTCACGGCGTGGTTAGCCACCCGGCGCACCGTTGAATTCAGTATAACAGATAACATATCTGTGAGTAATAAACAAGCAAATGTTGAAAATTAGATATAATTGAAAAGCATACATTTATTGAATCATTATTTTGTTTTCAAAATACCGTCCCTGACATGCTACATAGCGCCCAGGGCGAGAAACATAACTTCTGAAACATTTAAGCCCCTTGCCGGCGGGGGGATAGAAAATGCTGGCTGTATCTCCATGCAGAGGGGTACGACTCCCCCGAAAATGGAGCCACCTGTTTGCCGTGGGTGGCGGCCCGTAAGCCGGAGAGGAGGGTCCTGGATGTTGAGGTGCCCCATGGCATCCCGGGGAGATGATGCGTACTTGTTTGCATGTGCGCATCTTCTTCCCGGGATGTGGGTGCCAATACACATCTTTGGCCTCTAATTCGGTGTAGACGTTCTGGCGGTCGTATTGGCCCGATACGATCAATCGGCTAGTCATGCCAAGCCCTAGGAAATCTCACCTTTACGTTTACATTTTCTATTGCTTATTTCAAACTGTATCTTTATGTGATAATTTTTATATTTTCACAAACACAACTTTGGAACAAAACGTTACACAAAACTTGTCTTTACTCTGCTGTATTGTCACATTTTTACTGCGCTCAATAAACTTCATATTACGTTCACACAAATGTATTTAACAATATATTTTCATATGTACTTCAATCTATGTTTCCTAGAAAAGCGGTGGCTTAGGGCCAATCGGTTGGGTAGAGTAACAATCCCTTGAATCCCATGTTTGCTTTTCTGCTTTCAACTGGTGATATGAACAAGATTGAAAAATACCTGGCGAGTATATCACTACAGTATCCCTAACATGTATGAGCTGGATATCCGCTCTGTTTTCATGTTCCCTTGTTGGACTCCCGCGGCGGGTGGGGGCTGCGAGTGACGAATTTGAAACATTTAATATGGAAAACCAAAATAAAAAACGACCGCATACCGAAACAGATCCTGACGGCACGGAAGGTGAGAATCCTCACCGACCATACACTTCCAACATGGCATTTCCGCGATTTCTTTTGATCCAGTCAACAGACGAAACATTCAAAATGTCAAGCCTTTCGCCATTTATAATTGAAAAAACCATCGAAGGCATTGCTGGTGTACCGAAATCAGTCAAAAAACTGCGAACTGGTGATCTGCTTGTTGAAGTTGAGAAAGGCTCACATTCACGAAATTTACTTTCCGTAACTTCATTTTACAACCGGCCATGTAAGTGCATTGCACACCGTACTTTGAACACCCAAGGGGGGTCATTCGTTGTCCTGACCTTGCAGGGGTTTCGGAGACGGAGATTGTGCAAGGCCTTTCAGATCAACATGCACTGCTGCTAGACGTATAAAAATCAAGCGATTAGGAAAAGAAATTCACACAAATACTATTATTCTTACATTTGGCACTCCGTTTCTTCCTTCATTCGTAAAAGTTGGATACCTCATCACAAAAGTTACAACATATATTCCTAATCCTCTTCAATGCTATTATTGCTTTAAGTTTGGGCACAATGAGAAAAACTGCAAAGGCGATTAAAATTTGCCCAAAATGCGGACAGGATGGACATTCTCATGACCACGACACTTGTAGTCGTCCATTGCGTTGTGTGAACTGCAACGAGCCACATTCAGCCAAGTCTCGTGATTGCAAGACATGGAAAATCGAAAAGGAGGTTCTTCATGTCAAATTCACACAGGGCATTGGATTTCCAGAAGCAAGACAAATTGCCAATGCCAAATTTACATCTCCAACACTCGTACAAACTTATTCATCAATAACTAAATCTGTCTCTAGCAAATCAACACAGTGCATTGATGCCTGTACTCAAACAGATTCAGTGACTGCTCAACAAAATCCAACTCAAACTTCTGTACCAAATGAAAAGCCTAAAGTACCAGCAAAACCTTCAGAGGCATCTCAACTTCAAAGGGCAGCTGCTAAACCAACACTGTCACCAGCTATACAAAATGTTCCTAAGTATTCAGGTACGCCGTCGTCACGACAAAACGTTTCATCAAACACTAATCAACGTGGGGTGAGTCAAACACCCAAACAAAAAATTGACTTGAGAACTGATGGGTTTGGAAAGGGATCAAATGATCCCATACAAACCCATAACCGGGTTTCCCTCATGATATGAACCGGTTAACAGGGGAAGATGATGACGATCCGCCATTATCTGCCCCGCCCAGTTTAAACCAGCACAAAGGAGGGGAAAATCAAAAGGTTCCCTCCTGAGTCAATGCAACACTAATAATTTAATTTTCCCAGTCGTTTAATTTTTATTTGCCATTGTAAATGGAAAGTAAAATTATCCAGTGGAATTGCCGTGGACTTAAAGCAAATTATAATGAAATTCTCCTTCTCTTATCAAAATATAATCCTTCACTTATGTGCCTTAGTGAAACATTTTTAAAGGAAACGGACAAAATAGCTTTCAAAAATTATTCAGTGTATAACTTCATAAACACTAACACTGATAGGGCGTCTGGTGGTACATCTATTATTATTAATAATGCATGTCCGCACAGACAAATTGTTCTAAATACAAGTATCCAATCAGTTGCAATAAACGTAACTTTACATCGACCGATTACTATCTGTTCGATTTACATACCTCCCAAATATAAACTAAATCTTGAAGAACTTGATGATCTTATAAAACAATTACCACAACCATTTTTGCTTATGGGAGATTTTAATGGTCATCATGAATTCTGGGCTGTTCTGACAGCAACACTAGAGTCAAATTATTGAAAACTTTTATTGAAAGAAATGCCCTCTGTTTATTAAATGATCAATCCAAAACGTATCTTCATCCTGCAACAGGTAACTTTTCTTCGCTTGATTTGACAATTTGTCAACCGAACATCTTTCTTGATTTTGGAATGGAAAGTACTGGATGATTTGCATGGTAGTGACCATTTTCCAATTATAATTTCAAATACTTCTAATCTGCCATCAGACCACCCTTCATATTTCAAATTTAATAAAGCTGATTGGAAGCAATTTGAAACGCTATGTAAAAATGATTTGACTTTGGAGAATTTTACTAATTTTTATGATCCTATTGATCGGTTTTCAGTTCTTCTGTCCGATATTGCTGACAAGTCCATTCCTAAAACTTCAAGAAATGGTAAACATAAAAATAAGCCTTGGTATAATGATGATTGTAAGACTGCTGTTCGAAAACGTAGAGCGGCCATTAAAAAGTTCAATATACGCGGCCGACGAAAGAAAACTTACAATCAGTTAGGATTCTGAGAGCAAAAGCTCGCAGAACTATAAAACAAGCAAAGAAAAAATCATGGCATTCATACGTTTCAAAACTTAATTCTAGGTCATCGGTTAAAAAATTCTGGGAAATGATTCGCAAAATAAGTGGAAAAGGAAAATCTTCAAATGTTTCCCATCTTACAAAGACAGACCAGTCTATTGCATCTAGCAAGGAGGACATTGCCAATACACTTGGTAAAACTTTTTCAAAAACTCTCATCAAACAATTAGATAAAAGGTTTCAAAACATAAAATCGACTAAAGAAAGCAAACCTTTAAATTTTGATTCAAATAATGATGAAGATTATAATAAAACTTTTTCACTCACAGAATTGCTTGACGCTTTAGATAAATGTCACGATACCGCAGCTGGTCCGGACCAAATTCATTATCAACTTTTAAAACATTTACCACAAGAATCATTAGACCTCCTACTTGAAATTTATAATATTACATGGAAAACTGGCATTTTTCCAGATTCCTGGAGAGAAGCTATAGTTATTCCAATACCAAAACCCGGGAAAGATAGCACTAACCCCAGTAATTATAGACCGATTGCACTTACCAGTTGTTTATGTAAAACACTAGAACGTATGATCAACTTTAGACTAGTTGGTATCTTTAATCTCAAGGCCTAATTACAAACTTTCAAAGCGGTTTTCGCAAGCAGCGCAGCACAACTGATCATCTTGTTCGACTGGAAAATTTTATTCGTGATGCATTTGTTAAAAAGAGCATTTAGTGTCTGTATTTTTCGATTTTGAAAAAGCCTATGACACTACATGGAAATATGGTATTATGAAGATCTTAACGACTTAGGTTTAAAAGGGCGTCTTCCAACATTTATATCGCAATTTTATCAGATCGCAATTTTTAAAATACGTGTTGGTTCTACCCTTTCTGACTCTTTTGAGCAAGAACAGGAGTTCCACAAGGTTCTATTTTATCTGTCACACTTTTTAGCATCAAAATTAATAATATTGTGAAATGTTTGTCACCAGGGATAGATTGTTCATTATATGTTGATGACTTTCTAATATGTTATCGTTAAAAAAATATGCGTACGATTGAACGCCAATTACAGCAGTGTTTGAACAAAGTTCAAACTTGGGCCATGGAAAATGGTTTTAAATTTTCCCAATCAAAAACTCAGTGTGTCCACTTTTGTCAATTACGGAAACAACATTGTGACCCTGAGCTGTTTCTAAATGGTACAAAAATACCCGTTGTTGACGAAGCAAAATTTCTTGGTGTTATTTTTGATAAAAAGCTTTCTTTTATACCACACATAAAATACCCGAAAGCCAAATGTTTGAAATCGTTGAATCTTTTAAAGGTAATTTCAAATACTGATTGGGGAGCAGATCGCAAGGTTTTGTTAAGACTGTATAGAGCTTTGATTCGATTTCCAAGCTAGATTACGGTTGTGTTGTTTATGGTTCAGACAGAAAAACGTATTTACAGATGCTGGATACTATTCATAATCAAGGTCTTCGTATTGCTCTTGGCGCATTTAGAACATCGCCTGTTGAAAGCTTGTATGTTGAAGCAAACGAACCCTCCCTTTATACGAACGTGAAAAACTGTCATTGCAATATGCTCTGGGGTAGCTGCCAACAAATCCAACCCTGCTCATAAAATCATATTTAAACCCAAATACCACGATTCGTATGACAGAAAACCAAAACAAATTAAACCTTTTGGATTTCGCATTGATAATTCTATGAAGGAAACAGATTTTGAATTTCATGATGTAAAAGATAATTTAGTTCTGAATACACCACCATGGATTCTTAATTCTCCAACAGTTCTTTTTGATATGAAAACGCATTGAAAAAGGCTGAAACAAACCCTGAAATATTCAAGTCCAAATATAACGAAATCAAATCGCTTACAAAGATCATTTTCCTATTTATTTCAGATGGTTCAAAAGATGATTCAAAGGTTGGATGTGCCGCCCTTAGCCATCTGCATCAATCAAAATTACGTTTACCAAATAACGCTACAATTTTTTCAGCAGAAGCAAAAGCAATTGATTTGGCCCTTAATTTTATTTCAGAATATAATGAAGAAAAGTTTATCATCTTTTCCGACTCACTTTCTGTATTACAATCAATACACAACCGTAATACAGAAAATCCTCTCATTCAAAACATTCTTCTCAGGGTTCATGAACTATCTTTTAAAAAGTCCATCATATTCTGTTGGATTCCTAGTCATGTTGGTATTTATGGAAATGAAGATGCTGATACTGCAGCAAAGAAATCACTTTCATTAAATCAATCTAAATTGAAATTACCATATACTGATTTTAGGTCAAATATCAACAAATACATTTTAACTAAATGGCAGGGCCTCGTGGAACAATGCTTCGTTCAATAAACTTCGTGAAATTAAAAACCCACTTTAGGTGAATGGCATCAAGGAAATAGATCTGTTCGCAGGGGGGAAGTTGTTCTTTCTCGTTGTCGGATAGGTCATACTCGGTTGACTCATTCGTATTTGCTGAACAATGAAGATCAACCTGAATGTATACCATGTCAAACACCACTTACTATTAAACATATTTTAATCGACTGTATAGACTTCGATCCACAGCGCAACTCATACTACAATGGTTGAATCTCTAAAAGAGCTGTACGAGCAAATTTCAGCCGACAAAATTTTGCAGTTTTTGAAAGAAATAGGTATATATCATAAAATCTGAACCTTATTTGATTATTAATCACCGCTTTTATACTTTTTAATGTTTGCATTTGATTTTTTACACTATTTATGTATTTACGCTTTTACTTCAATGGTTTTATTTATGCTTTGCAATTAACGTAATCCATTTAACATTTTCTCGGCGATATATGACCTTTTTGTGTCGATTCGCCGTAAAACCCAACTCATTCATTCTGAAACATTTAAAGAAATTGTCTTCAGAAAACTGACTCCGCGCAACCTACACCGCAAAACATAACTCAGTCATTCTCTCATTACGAGTGCCTCTCGGCATTTCTTCAGTGTTGGAAAAGGATAAAAATCAGCCGGAGCCATGTCAGGCGACTATACAGTCATTTCCATATGCAGTACGCATCATTTGAAGGGTTTCTGTAGCAGTTTCCCGAATGAAACTCACTATGTTATGAAATTTCTCTATTTCTATGAGAATGCGCTGAATCATTTTCATGTTATAAGAAATTCAAGAAGGCCGTAAATTATGAAAAAAACGCAAGGAAAATAGAACGTGACGTCAAAGTGCGCCGCATCGACGTACATATGTTACAATAGCGACAATAAGAAGAGCGGTTTTATATCATTTCAAAATGAAATGCACTCAAATAGTTTCCAAAAGTGGTGTTCAAATTTGGTGTTTATCGAACTACAAATGGAAACGTTATGAACATAGTCCCTAAATAATATACATGCTCGTACATGCTCCCAAATGTTAGTTTCGGATCAAATGTCACTCTACGCCTTTGATTTCTATCGAATCAAACATGAGATCTGTAAGAGACTGTATATAAATCAGCGTAAATTTTAGAAAAATGTCTGCTCAAGTCGACGACAGTATATTACTGATACAAAAGCCTCATGACATGGTAGAAATATACAAAAAAAAATTTATCTGTACATATTGTTTTAGGAAAATTATGAAATTGTTAAGACTTTTTTAGAAAAAAAGTAGGAATATTGATAAAAATAGACATATACTTATTTTTTGTATTTGTAAATCATCATTGAAAAATGTCTGCCTAAGTCTGTGATAATATTGCATTACTGATATACACGAACGATAACAGAACTATTCAAAATTCGCCAAGATGGAAGTTCTAGGAAATAATTTTAATATTATTACAAAGATAACCTTTAAATTGAACTAACAAATAAACACTTTCAGGAATATTCAATGATTTCGCAGAATATCAGGGCCTCGAAACTTTGGCAGACCCGATTTTGTCTGCCCAAAATTCAGGTCTGCCTGCTGATGATTTACACATATTTTCGGTCTGCCCAATAGGTAACTTCGATAAGTGTATATATATATATATATATATACATACACTTATCGAAGTTACCTATTCCTTAAGTTACCTGTGATAATATTGCAATAGGTAACTTCGATAAGTATATATATATATATATATATATATATATATATATATATACTTATCGAAGTTACCTATTGGGCAGACCGAATATATATATATATATATATATATATATATATAGGCCATTCCATGAGAAAACCTGTATTAGTGACATGATATAACGATTGTGTAATTAGTAGTGTAAATACTGGAAAATCGCTGTTTTTCTTATGTTGCTCCAGAAACTAGAAACAAATATATTGTAATTCTGTCATCTAAGACAAATCAAATTCTACCAATTTTTTTTCAATATCAATGTTGTTTCTGTTGTCATGGCAACGGAAATTCCAAAGCACCTATGCGTCATGAAAATATACAGGTGTATAGATAAAAGGCTCCTGATGAAACTAAAAATAAACAGTTAAGTTATTTTTCAGTAAATTCGCTTTAAACTGTTCCTAAATATTCAAATGTATGATGTTAAGTAAGTGTTACGCATAATTTGTTCCATTAATGACTTGAAAAATACACGCCATGCACAACGACGTCCTACTGCTTTCATGACTTTCCTAACGTCACGTCTCAAAATACCCTCGGTGACTAACTTAAAAACATTGTATCTCTTAAGATAGTGAAGATAATCACTTCAAATTTTCGGATTTGAAAGATAAAAGAATATTCTTCAGGAATATGTTATAACTCAATTTTGAATTTTTTGTCACTAACACAGGTTTTCTCGTGGAACGCCCCATATATATATATATATATACTTGACAATGAAAAGACTCGGCAGAAGATGGAAGTCTATAAATCAAATTCACGTTACATTGTATGTACACTGATGAGCCGATAGGCGAAACTAGTTTGTATTTTTATAATTAAATACTGTTGGAAAGGCATGTGAAGTCATTTTATTTATTTGATTTATATATATATATATATATATATATATATATATATATATATATATATATATATATATATATATATATATTATACGGATATACAAAACTGAAACTAGAAACAACGTCAAAATAGTGATACCGTCACATAAAAACCCCCATAAAAATGCCAACTATAAACATAATAACACAAAATCCATAAAATCACGAGTAGAGTATTATGAAACAATTACTGATATACCAATAAAATCTGGAAAGTAGATCCCTCGGAAGCACCGAGAACAAGGCAAATAGTGAAAATTGCAGACTCGGTTTGATTGAGTCTGTTCATGGGCAGTAATGGAAAAAGCAACACTGCCCAAGACGATTTATTCGCTCAGACACATGGGTGTCTGAAAAACATACCCCCATGGCCAGACCCCCATATTAGCTACGCCCATATACAGTATTGTACATCCCGAGACATAAAACAATCGTTCATAATATAAAAGCTCACCCACTTTGCAAACATGGTGTGATGGGTGAACTTTTTAAAACGTGATCCGGTGAAGACTATTTATTTTGTATGATTGTTTTATGTCTTGGGATGTACCATAACGTTTATAAAGATACTGTACAGGCGGTAGCACAGGCCTCGATCTTAACCTACTTTTGCTGGTAGCCAGCAGGGTTACCAACTTGTGAAATAGAAAAAAGTGGAAACTTCACAGGTCGCTCAACACGACAAAAACGAAAATGTTGCAGGCTCGGTTTGATTGAGCCTGTTCATGGACGGTAGTGGAAATGCATGCTACCGTCCACGCCCTCCTCAAGTCAAGTAGACCGACCAGGTTTCCGATAGTCCCGTTTTGGAAAAGAGAAAATATATTTATTCACATCTTTTTACTAGCTTATTTTTACAATATTTTCAATTCATCAAATCCATCAGCATCTTATAAGCTTTATTTTGCAGTAATGCAACATCGTTTGCAAAGTATGGATCATCATCTTGCTCATCATTGGAGTCACTTCTTTCTACCATATCCTCCATGTCCTCTGCCAGCTGTTAAACATCAAAGTCTGCAAGGTTTGGCTGGACCTCTTCCTCCGATGAAGTCTCAGTGCAGTGCTGAAATGTCAAAAATTGCCATTTTTATTCAATCTCATGACAATATGGAGATATGTTTGCAGACATCTAAATATATACAACAACAGTTTAAATTGTGTACCTTTGGTTTTTCTTGGTCGTTTGCTAATGGCCTCCTAGGCCTGACAGAGGACATCTCCCAGTGCTGTATAGCTTTATCAGGGTCAAACTCTCCTACTTCTGCACCCTCAGCAGAGATGAGCAGCTGGTCACTCAGATGCCTGTCAATGAGACAACTGCTCCAGTCCGATTTATTTACTTCACAACAGCGGGTGTTAAGTGCTGTGTGGCGGCCGTAAAAAGTCGCCCTGACTTCATCTCAGTGTTGTTATATTTTCTGGTCCTTCGGGATCATTGATTTCAACGCATTTAGATTTGAAGATTGAATACTGCTTAAGCCGGTGCTAGGGGGCGTGGGCAGTGTTGCATTTTCCATTACTGCTCATGAACAGACTCAATCAACCGAGTCTGCAATTTTCACTGTTTGCCTTGTTTTCGGTGCTTCCGAGGGATCTACTTCCAGATTTTATTAAGAATTTTCATCCTGCAAAATGAGACAAATTACTTTGAATATAATCCGGTAAGTAGATCCTCGGAAGCACTGAGGACAATGCAAACAGTGAAAATTGCAGACTCAGTTTGATTGAGTCTGTTCATGAGCAGTAATAGAAAATGCAACACTGCCCACGCCCCCTAGCACCGGCTTAAGCAGTATTCAATTTTCAAACTTAAATGAGTTGAAATCAATGATCCCGAAGGACCAGAAAATATAACAACACTGAGATGAAATCGGGGCGACTTTTTACGGCCGCCACACAGCACTTAACACCCGCTGTTGTGAAGTAAATATAATCCGGTAAGTAGATCCCTCGGACGCACTGAGGACAATGCAAACAGTGAAAACTGCATACTCGGTTTGATTGAGTCTGTTCATGAGCAGTAATGGAACATGCAACACTGCCCACGCCCGCTAGAACCGGCTTAAGCAGTATTCAATTTTCAAATCTAAATGAGTTGAAATCAATGATACCGAAGGATACTAGTTCCATCGCGTGATTAGGTTACATTTCAATACATAATTGCCTGCATATATAACAGCTTGTTTGCTTACGCGTTCGCCAGAGTCGGTGCCTTCGTGATGTAAACAAACTCGTTTTAGGTGCGCGCTAAAATGCAAGCGTCTATCAGGACTGCGATAATTGCTTTAGCGACCCGTTCCGTACCGTGAAATAGCTGCTAGAATCGTAAGGTGAAGTAACAGCTGCGCAGGTAGAACAACAACAATGGCCGACCGGTGTTATGCGGACCGAAAATATCGGTTGTCATTTAAAAGGAAACGTCAGATAAATCGGTGAAATTTCACGCTTTTATTATTAACCTGTTTGAAAACTTAGTAGCCCGACTGATTACCCAGCTTGAGAAATTCGGTAGTCCGTCTGAAAAACTGGTGGCCTCGGGCTACCGTCAAGATGAGGCCTGTAGCAGATAATGTTTTATTAAAAAAAGTCAGCTTTGTAAAAAAAAAAAACAAGGAAGAATATCCAAAACAGGGAAATAGAAAAAAGTGGACACTTCACAGGTCGTCCAACACGACAAAAACGAAAATGTTGCCAGGCTCGGTTTGATTGGCCTGTACATGGACGGTAGTAGAAATGCATGCTACCGTCCACGCCCTCTAGCCCCGGGTTGAGCAGAACTCAACAATTACACATGCTAAAAGTACAAAAAGCAATTTAGAGACATCCGTAGATGTATCCCGTAGATGTATTCAACGGCGATGAACATGGAACCTTCAATGATACACGTGTGAAGCATGTAATTCCATGAAGATCGCGTTTGGTCCCCAGATAAAGTAAAGGGTTTGCCCCAAACGAGAAAACAATGGACAGAACTAAACAAACTGGAATTTAGGAAGGGGGAAATAAAAAAAAAAGATAAATATCAAACAGGGAATGCCCGCTAAAAAAAGCACCCTCCTCAAAACAAAACCCCACACACACACACACCACACCAAAC
Organism: Mercenaria mercenaria; assembly: GCF_021730395.1. Classification (NCBI taxonomy): domain Eukaryota; kingdom Metazoa; phylum Mollusca; class Bivalvia; order Venerida; family Veneridae; genus Mercenaria; species Mercenaria mercenaria. Next base: position 6,150 of record NW_026459425.1, on the reverse strand, counting down.
CCAACAATTAGGACAAAACAACAAAAAAAGGGAACACAGTTTGGCCCCCCTTAAAACGGCATGGCAAAAACCCCTGGGGGCAAAACCCGGGTTTATGGTGCGCCCCCAACCTCACTCTTCCCCCCCGATTTTCCAAAGACTGGGACAGTGTAAATAAAGTAACCCCCCCAGGGAAACCTTACAAAACTTATGGAAACAAATAGGCATGGCTGAAAAAACAAAAACCGTGTAAAAATATAAAACCAAACCTTAAAAACAAACGTATGTACCAATGCCTTTTTAGAAAAAAAGCAAAAAGGAGAAACCCCTTTGGGGCCGCAACAGGCCAAAGACAAGTACAAAAAAATTCATCCGGGGGATTTTTACACTGTTTCATAAGATCCCCCCCCCCTTTCCCTCAAAACAAACAAAGGGGAAGCGTAGTCCCAAATGTAAAGGGTTGACACTAAACATGCGTATGTCTCAAAACAGTTGGGGGCTAACGCTTTTTAAAGAAAAATTTTTTTTTTTTTTTTTTAATTTTTCCAAATAAAAAGGGAAAAAAATTTTTTCCCAATACTTCAATTTGTAAACCACATCCCCATAAAAAAACGGGTTACATACCAAAATTTTAACAAGAGGGATGATTTTAATTTTAGTATTGTAAATTTTCCCCTTTGGATGGGGATGTACCTCAGGCTACATCTTATGGGATATATATTTTCAATTAATTCGGTTTGCCAGAGCGTGTAGTCATGTCAAGTATTTCAATGAACGTAATCAATATATTACAGGTAAACTTCTTCAGAAAGGGGCTACCGTTATTACAAAATTGGAAAATATTTTGCTAAATTTTTATCGTAATTCGATTTGTTTTAAAATTCAACAGTAATTTAAATACACTTCTGCGAAAAAGTATTTCTAAACCCGTTTTTATGGGGATGTGGTTTACAAACTTCGTAAGATCTTGGGTCAGGGTAATTTTCCAAATGTTTGAAAGATTATCGAACGTTTTATTAAAAGGGGTTACGCCCCAAAACTGTTTTGAGACATACCGCATGTTAGTGTTCAACCCGTTTACAGTTGGACACTACGTTTCCCTCTTTTGAATGCGTCTGACGGAAAGGGGGAGGACTCTATGATAAGCAGTTTTTAAATCCTACCGGGACTGAACTGTTTTGATACTTGTCTTCTGGCCTGTTTCGTCGGGCCTTAAGGGGTTTTCTCTTGTTGTCTGTCTTCGAAAAGGCATGTGTAATACGTTTTTGGTTCTTAAGGTTTTTTTTTTTATAAAATTTATACACGGCATTTCTGTGTTTTACATGCCATGCCTTTTTGTTTCCTTTTACGGGGGTAAGAGATTCACCTGGAAGGGGATTACTTTTATCTACACTGTCCCATGTCTTTGGAACATGGTGGGGGTAAGAGTGAGTAGGTGCACCATAAACCGGTTTTAAGCTCCCCGTGGTGTTTTTGCCACTGACCGTTCCAAGGCGGTGCCCCACTGTGTTCCTTTGTTTGTTCGTTTGTCCTTATGTGTTGGCTTTGTGTGCGTGGTGTTGTTGTTTTGTCCTTGTGTTGGCTTTGAGTGTTTGTATGTGTGTGTGTGGGGGTTGCACGCGTCTGCGTGCTGGGGGTTTCGTTTTTTAGGAGGCTGCGTTTTGGTGCGTGGGGATTCCCTGTTTGATATTTTTTTTTATTTTTTGCGCACAACTGTGTTGTTTGTGCCGTGTGGCGGCCGTAAAAAGTCTCCCCGTCATTCAATCAATGTTGTTTTATTTTCATACCTTCAGGGATTGTTATTCTTTCTAAAATCTCGGCCTCTGTCAAGATGAGAAGTATCTTTATACCGCGTTGAAGGTTCTTGTTCACTGACATCAGGTCCATGCTAGTTATCCCCTCCTTTTGTATTCTGGGACCTCCAACGCCTTTTTAACTGGTGCTTAACATTTTTCACTTAACGAATTGAAACTGATGACTGATCTACCCGAACGCCACTTTTCACAGAATGGTATTACAATTATTACTTTTCATGAGTATATATACACAGGGGTACCAAAAATTAATTCTTTCACCTCTTGGGTTAAACTTTTCTGCATCTTCTGTTCATCTGCCTAAAGAAACAGTACTTTTTTAAGACATACACCATCGATCAGCCCTTTCCCACTTAAGCTACATTCTGTTCAATCATTTTATATTCCACGTACTAGTTTAATTATCCAGCTGTTTTTCGTAATAATCTACGTATTTGTCTATAAACCTTAACTTCTACTATACTGAAGAAATATAAAATTAAACATACACTTTTTTCCATAGAGATGTAGAGAGTAGCGTTCTATTAACAAATGCAATTCTAAGAGGTGCGGTTGTTGCAATAAATTATCGCACAGGTCTACAATTAAACCTCAAACGTTAACGGCAGAACTTTTAATGTGGTACTATTGTGACTTGATTGAATACGTCCCACATGATATATGTACTGACTTGAAACGCACCCAATGTGGTATTCAATATGTTGGCCAAACAGGGCGTTCTTTAAAAAATTTGTTTTCCCTGAACATTCATACAAAATGCGTAATCGGGAAAAAGTTTACTACATTTTTATACCAATACTTTCGTAAATCTGGCCATACATTTGATCAGGTAACAATGCAGCCAGTAGAGCAAATCGTATTGATATAATTCCACTCTAGTTTTAAATTAAAGCCAGACATGTAGCAGGGTTCAAATGGATTAAAAATTTACAGTCACCGTTTCCGTTGGGCTTAAATGATAATATTTATCAGGGAAATTAATATCTCTAAAAACCCTGATATCGATATCTTTTCTATTTTAAATATTAGAAAACGTAAATCCAGGTCTCATGGAATTAGACGAAATGGTAATGTTAAACGCAAATCTAAAGTCAATATATCTGTTGCTGACCTCGATTTAATTCTTTCAAACTCTGGTAGACATTCAATGCTTTCTCGTCTTACTTCTTTATCTGTACAGTCTCTTAAAAAGCTAGACGAAGAAGCGGACCAGTATGTTATTCAACAGATCCGTTTTACACTGTATCATATCTTATTCAAAGTTACACACAACATGTTCTCCGTCCACATATTGACACCCAATCTGACCATGAGAGACATTTCTTAAAATTTATTTCATGAACAAAGGTATTGATTCATCGATGTACCTAGTATATTTCGTGATAAACGGTCATTGATTCTGTGCCTAAATATTTCAGAAACTCCGAAGTTCCTATTATCTGTTATAAATATAACACACCTGTAAGAAATGTTATTTTCAATTACAATAAAATTGTTTCAGACTTAGATGTTCAAACAAATACTCCTTCTTACTGCGAATGTAAAAACTCAAAATTTTGCTATTCAGATGCAGGTCATGTCATCACTGGTAATTTTGATATTATTAAGGACAAGCGTATTCGTAATTTATTCTTTAAAGGACCTAAATATAGAATTTCTTCAACTATTGATTTTAATGCTTGTCGTGGTCAGATTGCAGAACCATCGAAACCTTCTGTGTTAAATGGTGTCGTCGGGAGAACGCTGATCCCCATGCATTAACGTCTTGGAAACGAAATATTTTTAACATTGTTGATTCTCGAATAAAATTTTATCAAACTAATGAAAAACAAAGAAAAATATCAAACAGGGAATGCCACGCACCAAAAACGTAGCCTCCTCAAAACGAAACCCCCAGAATGAACACCTACTTCCACCAAAACCCAAGTTTACTTTAAGACATTTGAAAAAGGAAATCCAAGAATTTCATTCTAAGTATGTCTTAGTTCCAGCAGACAAGGCGGTCAACAATATTATCATCATCTGACGCCTTCATTATATTAATGTTTTACAAAACGAACTAAATAGCACTAAAACTTATACACTGAGTCCTTCTGTTGAAAATAAGTTGGTTACTGATCACATCACTGAAGTTTCTAATTTAAAAGTTCGTATAGACGATCAACAAATTAAACTTCCGACCATGTACTGGATTCCTAAATTGCATAAACAACCATATAAAGCTCGCTTCATCGCTAATTCAAGCTCTTGTACAACTACAAATATTTCAAAACTATTAACATCATGTCTAACTGCTGTGAAAGCCCACGTGGAAAGATACTGCGATAAAGTGTACGAAAACTCTGGTAAACACTTATTTTGGTCGATTAAAAATTCTGGCGAAATTCTGGATAAGTTGAAAAATAAAAATTACAAGGTATCTACAGTCAGTACATCGTTTTTTTCTACTTTGTATCCCACTTTAACACATAACTTAATAAATGACAAATTAACTGCCTAATTCAAAAGACTTTTGCCAAGAGAATGCTACATTTATCGCTTGCAATTTTGATAAAGCTTTCTTTAGTAGCAATATTATTAAACATTATACAATGGGACCTTGACGAAGTTTGTAAAGCCCTTTCCTTTTTATTGAACAACAGATACGCAGGCAGATATTATAACTGCATTTAATAATACATCACGCTATCTGGATGCTAATCCGTTTTTTGGTCAATTGATGGGTACTATTTATCCTAGGGAGCTTCAGTTAATTAAAACTAACAATTCGGATACTGATGCTTCATTTTTAGATTTACATCTCTCTGTTTATGACAATTTTATGCATACCAAAATTTATGACAAGGGGGATGTTTTTTAATTTTAGTTTTGTAAATTTTCCCCATTTGGATGGGGATGGTACCTCAGGCTAAATTTTAATGGGGGTATATATTTCTCAATTAATTGGGTTTTGCCAGAGGGGTGTAGTCATGTCAAGCATTTTAATGAACGTAATCAATTATTACAGGTAAACTTCTTCAGCAAGGCTACCGTTATTACAAATTGCGTAAAATTTTGCTAAATTTTATTATCGTAATTCTGATTTAGTTTTAAAATTCAACAGTAATTTAAAGACACTTCCGCGAAAAGGGTATTTCTAAACCCGTTTTTATGGGGATGTGGTTTACAAACTTCGTAAGATCTTGGGTCATGGTAATTTTCCAAATGTATTTGGAAAGATTATCAAACATTTTTTTAAAAGAGGTTACGACCCAACTGTTTGATACATACCGCATGTTTAGTGTTCAACCCGTTTACAGTTGGGCACTTCGCTTCCCCCTTTTATTGCGTCTGACGGAAGAGGGGGGGAGGACTCTATGATAAGCAGTTTTTAATCCTACCAGGACTGAACTGTTTTGATATTTGTCTCTGGCCTGTTTCGTCGGGCCCTTAAGGGTCTTTCTTTGTTGCTCTGTCTTCTGAAAAGGCATTGAGTACATACGTTTTTGGGTTCTTAAGGTTTTTTTTTAAATATATTTTTACACGAGCATTTCTGTGTTTTTACATGCCAATGCCTTTTTGTTTCTATTACTGTGTAAGAGATTCACCCGGAGGGGGTTACTTTTATTTACACTGCCCATATCTTGGAACATGGTGGGGTAAGAGTGAGGTAGGTGCCCATAAACCGGTTTAAGCTCCCCAGTGGTGTTTTTGCCACTGACCGTTCAAAGGCGGTGCCCCACCGTGTTCCTTTGTTTGTTTGTTTTATCCATATGGGGTTGGCTTTGTGTGCGTGTGTGTTTTTCGTTTTGCCCTTGTGTTTGGGTTTGGGTTTGTATGTGTGTGTGTGTTTGGGGCACGCGTCTGCGTGCTGGGGTTTCGTTTGAGGGGGCTGCGTTTTTGGTGCGTGGCATTCCCTGTTTGATATTTTTCTTCGTTTTTTAGACACATAGCATGCATTTTAACTATCGTCCATGAACAGGCTCAATCAAACCGAGCCTGCAACATTTTCGTTTTTGTTGTGTTGAGCGACCTGTGGAGTTTCCACTTTTTCTACTTTAGAAATACCTTCTCGCAGAAGTGTCTTTAAATTACTATTGAATTTTAAAACTAAATCAGAATTACGATAGTAAAATTTAGCAAAATATTTACGCAATTTGTAATAACGGTAGCCTTGCTGAAGAAGTTTACTTGTAATATATTGATTACGTTCATTGAAAAAGTTTGACATGACTACACGCTCTGGCAAACTACGTTCAAAACACGCAGCCTCCCCAAAGAACACACGAACAACCCCCGCACACAACACAGAAATGAAACAAAAAGGGTAAAACAAACAATACAAAAACACAGTGGGGCACCGCTTTGGAACGGCAGT